>NC_061865.1:84146-384146 GCF_907164915.1 Impatiens glandulifera
CAGCCTACAGTCTTTCCTCAGACTTGCATGGATATGGAAGTATTCAGTCTATTTCTTTGGTATCATTCTCAACAGATACCCAAATTGTCTTCTTGTACTGGTCGGCCGCTTGACTTGGCCGAATGTCTTTTGGTAGTGAAGTAACCGGACTTCTTCCGGTTATTCTTGTCTTGTGGATAATCGGCTGTTTGATGATTTCGGTTTTGAGCTTTGGCCGATCCTTCATTTGTGTGGTCACGTTCCGAATACTCTTGATCGGTTTGGTAGCTTGACCGGTTCGGTTTCTTCAGTTGGTTCTCTTGTCCATCCGGTCCGGTTCCTTGTTCCTGCATGGAAGGTTTATTTAAGTTAGGTTTATTTGAACCGGTCTGAATTTATCTAACACTTATATCTAGACTAGCTTGAGTCTGAATGAAATTAGTTTTCTATGTTTGTATACCTCAACTTTGGGTTTAAATTTGAGAAGAACATTTGTATCCGTTTCTTGTTTATAGTGTGATTTGCTAGTTGGCCTCGTGGTTTTTTACCCTCCAGGTTGAGAGGGTTTTCCACGTAAATCTGGTGTTGTTTTGTTCTGTGCTTAATCTTCTGTTTTAGACTTGGATAACCTGTGCATTTACCCATCTCACATTTCTAGATTACAGTATAAAAGTAATTTTCGTTTCAAAATTCTCAATAAGTATGTCTGATGCTATGCAGGAAACCATTTCATCTTCCTTATTAATTTTATTTCTCTACTCTTAGGTGTCTATAACACCGTTTATAAATTGTGATAATATCATTATTATATTATTTAGTTTTCTTATAGGTCAATTATAATGTCTATAACATAATTTATGTAACTAAGAATAACAATTCTCAATACAATATTTATCTCTTTAGTTTAACATGGTATCAGAGCATTTGTTATCGTTCTTGAGTCAATCAAGTGATAGTCTTCCGTTGCCTCCATCAATGGTTACATTATCCATTGATGAAGAGCTCTAATCATTTAGTATTAATATTATTTTTTGTCGGTAGTCTTAAACAGCTTATCTAAGGTTTTGGATTTCATTTGAGTAGATTTATTTTCGTTTAATTGGATTGGGGATTTTGGTATCTTGGTGGAAATGAGTTTGGTAATTTTGTTCTTAAGTGAGGAGAGTAACTTAGACGGATTGAATGTTGATTTGGTTGAATTTGCTAGTTTATAAGAATTTTGGTTTTATTATTAGTCTTGGAGGAGAGGAAATTGGAAGTGAGTTTTTTGAAGCTTATTTCGATTAATCTTTGTTTGATTGGTCTCTGTTTGATTGATTTTGGTTTTGGTTGTTTTGTTAAGTTAGGGGGGTTGATTTTGGTTTGGTGTTTCTCTATGTTTGTGAAACTTGGTTTGATTGGTTTTGATTTTGGTTGTTGTTGAGAATAGAGAGTTGAATTTAGTTTGAGTTTTTCCTAAATTTGTAAAGTTTGGTTTGATTAGTTTTGGTTTGGTTGTTGTGAGTTGTTGATTTCAGGGTTTTTTTCTAGGAGTTTGTGAAACTTGGTTTGATTGGTTTTGGTTTGGTTGTTAATTTTGGTTGGTTTGAATCGAAGAAGAACTGTTTTTTTGTGGATGGTCAATGAATTGGGCAGAAGAGAGAAGAGAAGGATGATAATAAGATTAAGAATGATGTGTAACTTTTTATTATTCGCGTTTTTCGTTTTCTGATTGTCAAAGTCTCAACGATTATTATTTTTGCATATAAGTTTTAGTGCAGATGTCATAGTATAATATAATATATTGGTAAGATATTATCATAATTATTATTATTAAATAAGAGAAAAGAGAGGGAGAATGAGAAAGGAGAGGAGGTTTTATTATTCAAAACTTGAAGAAGAGGAGTGAAAGAGTGGTCCAGTTGGGAATATTAGGTCTTTTTTATTTAAATAAATTTTATTTTATATTTCGTGAAACTAAATTAACTGATTTCATCTCAATTTGGAAAAAACAAAAAAATATTTTAATCTGTTATTTTTTTTAATTCAGGTTATTTAGGTTATTTGAACAACCAAACAAAATAGAAGCTACTTTTATCATCAATCATTGGATTCGATCAATTTCTGACTATAAAACCAATCCATGACCTAGAAGTTATAATAATTTATTTAAAATTATTTAAATTTTATATATATATATAATATATATATATATATATATTAAGTGAAGATTATTTAAGATATATTCTATTATTTCTTAAAACTATTCTAAATTATATGAATGTAAATAATAAATTTAGATTTAAAAAAATTACAAATACAAGCATTAAATTTGAGAATAAAATTTGTATGATTGATTATAAATATTGATAATCAAAGTTTAGGGTTTAATGTCATGACAAATAAAGTTATAACTTCTACTTATATTTTTATAGGTTTTACTCTTTAGTTATGATGATAGCAGTTAAATAAATTAATGAAATAAGTATTATTTTTTAAAAATATTAATAGAATTTGTAAGTTCAAAACTTAAGTTATTTGCCATTTTATAAAAATACAAATAAAATGACAAAATTAATATTAAAAAAAAGTGCGAGATTGTTTATCATTGTATGTTAGATTTTTATTTTTGTTATTTACTTTTTTTTCTCTTCTCCTAGTGTCTTCAAATTGTGGGAAGCAAGAGAACTAATGATGGACGATGAATCATTGTATTGTTCAGTTACATCACATCTTCAATCTAACCTTTAACCATTTGGTTTGAGCTGAACCTATTGATAAAAAGTATTTGACACAAATGATGAAGGGTTTATGATGCTCCAAGATTAACATTGGGATGCCATTAAATCAAGCACCTAAATCTCTATTTTAAATAATCTTTCCTAAAATTTAAAGTACTGATTTCCTCGCGCTTCCTCAAATATCACAAAGTTCAAATCTGATCCGTTCAGATATTGACCGGTCTTCGCAGAACCATACAAACACGAGTGTTTTATTGTTAAATCACAGCATTTCATTATTTTTGTTTAGGATAACTCTTGTCATCTTCTGAATTGTTATTCTTCAAATATAAATATAATTAACACTCTGACCTCTAGATTTCTTAGTTTTTTAGTAAAAAATTACTAATGGCGGTGCGGTAAGTGACTGTCTATTGTCTCGGGTGCCTAAGCGGTTGAATATAAATATAAATATAATACAGATGTTCTATAATTATCATTTTACCAAAAAGTTAAATTAATATTCTCTAACATTGTAACATTTAATAAAAATAAGTATGTGGACGATCTGAAGAAGAGGTAGATGATCGAAGAAGATGTAGATAATCAAGGGAGACGAGGTGAATAAGATAAGAATCGAAAAAAAAGAAGATAAATGAATTGGAATGTAAAGAATCATTTCAAAATTTAAATAAATAGTGAGAGATAAAGAATTTTTTCATTATATATATATATATATATATATATATATATATATATATATATATATATATATATATATATATATTAGTAATTAATTAATTAAAAATAGGTATATATCTAGTACAGTTCAATAAATAAATGAAGCAAAAGGAGGATATGAAATTCTTCGGGTGTCTAAAAAAATGAGGAAGGCTTTTCACTGTTATGTAAGTGAAGTTGAAAACAGAAATCTTCAAGAGTACCACTACCATTTATTAGTTCAAGTACAAAAAAATCTATGAGTTGTATACGATGTCATGATGAGAGAACAAGTCTAACTATTTGCCATTTCATTTTCCAAGTTTAACTCAAATGAGTGGGCAAATAAATATTTCTTTAACCCAACAAGTATCTGATCAATTGAAAAGTTGAAACTCCAACATGAACAACAAATATGATAATAACATAGTAGCAACCATGCCTACAAAAAGCATGTTATATACACAACAAACTTCCTTTAAGTTGCTCCTAAACATATATATATATATATATAATATATATATATATATATATATATAGAGAGAGAGAGAGAGAGTTAGAAGAAGAAGAAAGAAGAAAAAAACAGAAACCTTTATTTATGACAAGATTGTGGCCGGTCATCATATCATTCCCAAGTAACTGAAATCATTGAGTTGGCAAGCCCTGATTCTTCAAATGTCAATATGATGTCATAGTCCAGATACTTTGAAGCTCCTGGTATAACATGCGCCAAGCGAAATGGTCTTGTCTCACCCTCCTTGAGGTCAAGGTGAGACAAACAGTGTGACCAAAGCAACTGTTGTGAATGAGAAAAATTAAAAATAATAAAAAATTATATATTATAAAAAGGAGAGGAGAGGGGGCATTTAGCAATCATATCACATGCATATTCAAACTATAAAAAATAAAAATAAAAAATTACATATGAAAGGAAGTTCAATGAGAGGCACCTGTATTGGATCTGAACGCAGGAAGTTCCTCTGAATTCTACGGCCATCTGGAAGACGAATCCCAACTCTGCAAATAAGATTCCTATCAGTTCCCTTTGGCTCTTCAGGCAGTGGTGGATAATACTTCTTCAGTTGCTGGGGAATTTCGTCTGCTGCCTTCTTGTCATCTATGGCCTCATCATTCACGCTAACAGAATGAGAATCTTTCTTGTTTTCCATTGAAGCTGCCAATGCTTGCAATAGTTCCTCATCCTCTTCGCCATGTATATTTGCAGTTGATGAATCCTCTGAGATCAAGCATCATAAGTTTTTCAGTTAGTCAGTTTGATACATCCAAATAGCGCTAGCTTATTTTAGACTCACTCTGATTTCAGCTAATAAACAAATAGAAATTCATTTTTTCATAATTTAGATACAAAATAGCAGCTTCTCAAACAAACATCAGTCTTTACTAAATTATAACACTAGTTGCTCCTGCTCCTATAAACTTGTTTAAAAGTGAACACATTCCCAAGTGATTCAACTGATTTAAGAAAAAGGAAAAAAATAAAATAAAGTCATCCAATGAAAGATGAAGCAACAAGGTTGTGTAGGAGAGAAGGCCGGCCACTGTCTCTATCTTGTTCATGGGTTTACGATGCAGCTTGCAAGCAAGAGGAGGGAGCTTGTCTCTGTGTTTGTAGGTTGAAGATGCAGATTGGGAGGATATTGGAGGGTTAGGTTTAGTTTCTTTGTTTCTTATTTTAATTTCTTCTCTCTTTTTTTCTCCCTTAGTTGTTTAGTAGCTGAGTAGGAAGTCACCATGTAAGCAATTTAACGGAAAAAAAAGGGCATGGAGCTATTACTAACGCTGTTAACTATTTATAAAATTAAGCACCTGCAGAAAAGTCCGAGATCAACATTGGGCATTCCAAAATGCAAGTCAATGTTATGCACTCATACCAAGTTTATGTGCAAATATAAAGCTTCTATCCAGAATATTTATGCAGCATTAATCATTCAACTAATATTATTATCATTCTTTACATTGCTTGAATGGACTCCTTTCCCAACCCTATGAAGCAGCAAGAGATCAGAATCCAGAAGGCAATTCTTATAATCCCATGGTAAGTTGACAAAGCAGACTACAAGTGCATCATTCTCAAGTTATAGTATTGCTTTTCTTCAAAACTAATATTACAATACAAACAGTAGTATATGTTACAGACAAGCCTCAATTTACAGAATGCTAGTGATTCTATAGTGTCCCTTTGATATTCTCTAACATTAATGATAGATCGAATCTCAGAATTTCATGAGTAAGAAGTCAACTAAAAAACAACAGTGCATACATCCAAATATGTAAGTAACTTGATTTTGGAAAAATAATGCAACGTGAAAAAGAGGCCGATCATTGTACCTTGTGTATTGGAAGGTGAAGTCAGAGAACTCTCTCTTGGGCGTTTGTGAGATAAAGTGACATGATCACTGGGGCTTCTATCCATTAATGGTAACAAATCCTACACAGTGGATTTTACAATTTTGAACATCAGATAACACAAAGTGGGTTTTCAAATTTTGAACATCAGATAAAACACAGTAAATTTTGCAATTTTGAACATAAAAGATAGAATAGAAGGTTCTGAAGTAGAGTTATCTAAGGAGTTCTTAGGATTATTGAGTAGCAACTACAAAAGTTCCCGAGTACATACTTCCAGCAGACTTTCTGGTTGTATCATTCCACGCCATAAACGAATTTTCTGCCCTGTGATAGGGTCAATGACAAGAATCACTGGGACATTATCCAACCTGTAATAAGTACAGACCTTCCTGCCTTCCTCAGTATCATCATATACCTATGGAATAGGAAATCAAACAAGGTTACCAAAACATAGGACCTACAAAGCACAACCAAAGAAAAAAACCCCACCAAAATGGTTTCCACCAGAAACTTCTGCACAGAAGTACCTTATTCCAACAATAATACACAAAAATAGTTTTGTTTCATAAATAAAAAAGGTCAGCAGCAAGAACTACCATGAAGCAGGGCCACAGAATGATCAATATCTTATTAGCTAAAGGTAACAACTTTAACTTAAATACTATTGTTTTTTTTAGTAAAGGAAGTTAACATAACCCCACAGCCATCCTCCACTTCAGTCTTAAATAAGTTATAGTATTGTGTGTCTATATAAGAGTAAAATATACTAGCAAAAGGTTACAGAAATTTAGGAGTTCAACATAGACAAATTATTTGAGAAGGGGATGAAGGCAATGTGGCAGGTTAAGACATGGAAGGCCGACCCCGAGGATTTGGTTTCCCTGGCCTGATCCCGAAGTAAATTAATTTTGCAGAAATGAAAACACATATCGTTAAAATAACTTACAAATTCAAGATTGATTATACATTTAACATGAATTGCATAAAAAATCAAAATATAAATGGTAATTTATAAATAGCATTATCCGATTCAAAGACAGCTTATTCTTGCATGTCTTTATGCAAAAAATTTAATCAAGTCGTCGTACTTATCCAAGTACTCATTTAAATTGCTATCATAGCAAATTCACTTAATCTCTCTTGTGACATGGTACCTCGTACTTATGTTTTATCAATTTCAACTTTGAAAAACTTCTCTATGCCAAAACAAGTGTAACCAGTATAGTTAACAAAATTCGATAAGTGACTCGTCATTTGGAAACCGCCATCTTCCAAATATGACCTTATAAAATCAAGGATGTCAATCAATTTTGTTACTTCCCTTGGTAATATTGTCTTCAAATGTCTAAGTTCTTGAAATAATACATCATCAATGTCACTGTGTTGGTTGTGTTCCAATAAACTTTTTTGTTTAGTGCAATGCTTTATCAATTGTCTTACCTAACCAGCAAGAAAAATTTTAGTTCAGATTTTATTCGTTTTATTGCGCATAACCTAGAGTTGGGCAATAAAGTAGAGATGACGAATATTGGTGGAAGTTATTTTCTTTAATTATTGATCATAATTAAGATAAAATAAATAAGCCACCTGCTGGATTCGAACCAGCAAACTAAGGATACCTAAGACAACACTACAAACCGAGCTAAGGCGGGATGCGCTACAGTTAGATATTTGTTGTTGTTTTTGAGGGGTAAGTGTGTTGCCCTATCCCATGGTCTTGTTGGACTTACTCTAGGGTTTAGGGTTTAGGACTTAGCCCGCAAAGACACTCAACCAATTAACCAGACGTGCCGCCTGACGGGCTCGGACTCAGGACCCTAAGGGACGTTGGAGATATCTAGCTCTTTTTGCCGCTAGGCTAGAAGAGGGGATAATCATTTTTTATATGATTGCTAAAAATCAAAGGTGAGATAAACATACCCACAAGGATGCAAACACGGTAAGAAAAGACGATATAAGTAGATAATAGATAATGAGAAATAGAGAACATAGTAAAAGTTTTTTTTGCAACCAAGGTGGCCGAGCCAGGTTTCGCACACCTCGACTAATTCCTAGAGGAGGCTTAGCACATGAACCCACCGTCATAACCTCCCTACTGAGCTACCTAAGGTGGGTAGAATGGGACAAAGGGTAGAATGTTGTAAAAGTTTGAAAGGTATTACAAGATTATTTGAAGGTTTGTGATTTGAACGGAAGTTTTAGTGATTTATTTGAAGAAAGGGTAAGAGTAGTAATTATGTTACCTAAATTAGGATACAAAGAACATAAACATGTTACAATGGGGAAAAGGAGTGGGCATAGACCAAACACTAAAACTTCTTCTGATATGCCTTGACATGGTTTATTTCATTTCTAACATCTTTACATCTCTCTAAAATGTTTTTGTTCTAGCTTACATGCACAAAGAATCAAAGGTGTCAGGCAAGAATTTCAGTAGCATGAATACAAACCTGCCAAAAGATGAAATTTGTACCGATGGTTTGTGCAACAGCTTCATTTGCCCAAGTATCGCGATTAAGCTTCAATGGAAGCATAAAACAGAAACTTTTAGTTATAAACCAAAACATCTTAAGAAGCAACAGTATTACAAATAAAATACCACTAATTGTCTTATTTTATTAAAATGAAGAAGGTGAATTGATTTTTTATTGTTCTTTTGATTTTTGGGTGGGGTGAGTGGAGAGGAAAGGAGATGAGATTGGTGGGATGTACTGATAGTGCATTACCATATGCGAGCTGAATTCACAAGTAGATTGCACATTTACAAGTAGCCATTTGTTCTGGCTCTTAGCCGCATCTTTTGCCTGCATAAATGATTTGTGATGTACATCAGCAGAATATTTTGTTTGTGCATTCTGATATATGGAATGGGAAAGCAACATTTTAAAGAAAAAGAAATCCATTGCTACTAAATCAGTAAGGTTAGTAAATAAGCTCCAAATCTATACACTTCTAATCATTGTAGGATTTTGTTTACAATATTCAACTTTCACAGATCTACTTTCATACAAATTTTAAATCAATAGCAGAATATAAATGGCATTTTATTTGGGTATATCAAGACAGAGTAGTCATAATATAATAATATGTTTTGATAATAGCTTGTATTGATGGCTAATCATTGAAATGCATGCAACTGAATGCAAATGTAAAAAAAAATCTATAAGCAAGCGAGGGAATCATAAACCATGTAATTACCATGGAGATTTCCGTGACCAAATAGTTGGAGAAGGTTTACTGAACTTCAATAATGTTTGATTGAATGAGAATAAATAACAAAAACTTAAAAAGATCTGTTACTAAACCACAGACAGAACGAGTACACCTTACAACATGTGTAGTCAGACTTAACTTGGTAGTAAATATATTTAAGGATTTACAAGTGGAATGATGTTGCTTCTAACAACTTGGCGAATAACTATGACATTAATAACTCAGTGATATTGTTCAGATACAAAAGACAGTTCAAAAAAATAAAGAAATTGTGTGTCCTCCAAAGGGGGAAATGGTACTAAAAGAAAACAAGACAGAGAACTAACAATAAAACCCCAAACCTGAGGGCGTGCATGAGCAAGTATAGGTTATAAGCACTTTTGCCACATAAATATGCACATAAGGTACTCTGGATTATAGCTAATAACCTCACACATATAAACAATCAATTTTTAGTAGTTTCCGATGTGTAACATCAAAACCACTCCAACTTAGATTATGCCTCGTAGCATTCTATCACTCTTCCCAATTACGACCCTAGTTAGGATTCGCAGATGACTGCATGACACTTTGTTGTTATATGATTCAAAAAGTAACTCACATGACACTTTCTTCTATCATGGAGTAGGTTGTAAACCATAATGCCATGTTTATTATCCATTACTCTGGTTATAATATTGGAATCGACTACAAGGGCAGAACAAACAGGCCATCAAAACCCGAATGGATATTTTAAAAGGCACCCTTATAACCAACACCATCCTTATAAACCCAAGGGCTAATCCATGAGTTCCCTATAAGGGACACCATAAGATAAGTTTGAATTAACATTTCCTATGGTTTACTTTCCGAAACTGTTTAAAGATTTTGATATCCCATATTTTCTTCTAATCGTGGGCATAGGTCATTACCTTCTCAAAGGGGCCATGGTACATTAATGCAAAAGGAGGGCGATAAAGTGATGCAAGGTTATCTCGAGAACTATCGGTTGTAGATGTGGCACCTTCATTTGACCCCCAAATCCCTGGATGTTTCATCTCCTCGTCAAAGTTGCGGAAAGGAACTACTGAATGAGATTCATGTGATGAATATCTCGCTCTTGATCTATTGAGAATGGAAAGGAAACAAAGCACATCTATGAGCAATAATAAATAAGTCAATGATTTGCTGTACTAATTTTTGCAGACGAGATCTTTGTGTTTACTGCAGATTTTAATGAAATTTTCTTTTTCAGAATAAAAATTAAATAGGTCAAGATTGCATGCATTCAGATGCTCCCACAACTTCCATATGAAGATACAACCGTCTCTATAATTGTTCTAGATGTACTCATTTCCACCTAAAAGCAAGACCCAAAAGGATGGAAAAGGTTTTAAAATAGCAAGAAATAAGGAAATCATGAAGTCTTCTACTTAAGCTCTCAGAGAAAACTAGATATCGCCTAATGTTGACAGGATATGCATAAAAATAAGGATGTCATGTAAGTGTAATCGACCTTATTCAATTACATCTCCCATCTGCCTCTAATTCCCTTGCCAATAGCAATAAAAGATATGGTGGCTGATGTAATAGAAAGAAGCTCTTATTACATACTACATATTGATTTCCTAAAGACCAGCCACTAGTATTGGATGACAGAAATTTTTGGCAGATAACACCATCTTGGCATGCCAACAGTACAATTAAAATTATAGCACAAATAATAGACACGAGAAAAAAACAAAAAAAGTGAGTAACAACATGATAAGACAGAACATGCATACCCATGCATATTGTCATAAAGAGCTTCTCTTTTTACAGGTATAGGTGCCCTCACTTCATATTCTCCATCAGGCCTAAAACTTCCATTTCCAAAGTCCTTAGATCCACTGAGACAAAGCATAAAACCATTAGTGTGAAGTTTTAAATTTAGATATCTCCTCCCTCTCTCTCTCCAACATACCCTGAAATTCGATCATTTGGAATATTTCCTAAAGGGGGAGATGATGTAACCATGCCACTCTCGTTTCCAAGATAAAATAGTTGAATAGCTTCATCAAGCTTCCAACTCGTAGCCTGCAACAAAAAGATGGGCAGTCTACTTTTGATGAAAATGAACCCAAGAAGAAATTATAACTTCGAAAAAAAATTATAAATATTTAAGCTTAGTACAAGTGAGAGACATAAGCTGAAAAAATAGATACTATATCACTTCAGAGTAAAGATAACTCCTTCAACTTTAAAGAAAAACAAATAAAAGACCATATACTGAAAGGGCAGACACATCCTGAAGCTATGAAACTCCAGCCACTGCTGTCCATTAAGGAACGTGAATGTATAATCAAATCTTCAGGAACTTCCTAGTATAACTGTGGTCAAGCAGAATGAATGGCATCTCATTGTACTCCGGATAGGTTTGACCACACCTGGCCACCAATCGACCTATGGGCCTTTTTTTCTTATTCTTTATTCCTGGAGTGAATTTATTCAAGTTCTGGCATGTAATTTGAAATGTTAAAGATAATAGGCTGAGGACAATATTTTGAGGATACTGTGGGTCAAATAGATTTTCTTATTAAATTACACTTTTTTCTGAGCCCCTACTTAACATTTTTGGATTTTATACGTCAAGATCAAACTAAAATGTTAAGTCTTGTCTACACAACGGAGTTACTTATATTGTATTAAAATCCACATTCCAGTGGTCTTAAGATGTACTCTAGCTAAATGTTAGGACACTTAGGTTATTATATAGTTGCACCCAAAGACAACCTTTATTCAAAACAGAGAAGCTAGGAAGGAGGGCGCACATCCAACTTCCACTACTTCACACACATCCATACCAGAGTTCCTAGAAAAATTGACATCCGGGATATAGACATATTTAATCTCTATCAGTAAGAAGAAATATGCAGTTGCAGGGACCAAGATCAGATTCTAGAGAAAACTAGTACCACATGTTGGTTACTGCATGTGAAATTATATGAAGAATATATAATATAGTAATGTATCTTGATACTTCTGCATTATGCAGAGTACTTCAATAATCATTAAGCTTGCCAGACACCATGAATTTTATGAGTTGAGATTTCAGAAAGAGTTTATAGAACGAAAAACATGTAAATGAACATATGCGGCTTAACCTTTAAGCCTATTTTACACGTTTGTCATGTTCTTAGAAGTCCAGGACTATGAACCATATACTTCAGTAATACACATGCACTCCGGCAGCCTGAAGTTTTCTTTTATCTATAATGGGAATGGATTGATCTTGGCAATGATTTGATGGTTGCTCAAACACAAATTTGGAGTCATGCAGGAATTTGATTAGTATGCTGATTATGTGCATGATTTGGAAGGAAGATAAGATTGTAATATTCAAGGAGATGGATCTCAATGTAAATTTAATACAAAAAGATAAGATTGGATTTATGATGGCATTTGCTGGTATATTTATTTTTGTTAGCGAAATGGCATTGGTATTATGCTCATATTCCCCATGCTGAAATGGCTCAGACCTTCATGTTTCTACTTTGTATTGGTCTTGTCTATTTTATGTCTATCTTAGCATTTTATTTTTTTTGAACAAATTCATTTCATTAAAAGAATAAAGAATAACAAAAGTTTGTCATCATGCCCAACACAAGAGAGCACCAGCAAAACAAGATCAGTCAATCCGATGATGCCAAAAACGAAAATCCCAAGGGGACAAGCCCCAAACCCTACCCACCCATGGAACATGCTCGTGGCCGACTCTCACGCCAAAAAACAGCAAGTCATCCAGTGAGCCGGAACAAAACCAGCTAGAAACTAAAACAACAAAAACCAAAACTCCGGGACAACCCGGTTAAACACGTGTTTCAAAAGACAGAAGGGGCAGACAAAAGCAACCTCAAAACATTACTTTCTTCCAATCTCGTCAAGATGATCCACGATGCATTCAGCAGAATCGATGGTGTTGCCCATCCTAATCTCCGCGAGAGTGGTCATCTTAGCATCCTTTATATGCTTAATGTGCTTTACAGAGAAAATAAATGATATCACACTAGTTGTTGCATCTCAATTTGTAACATATCTTAGGGTTAGGTATAATAGACTCTAATTCTCTCCCTTAACGATCTTGAATCATAACACAAGCCAATCAAAGGATGGAAAAACAACATATTAATTCGATTTTAAACTAAATAAGCTAAGACTGCCAGAGGAAAGATGGATTTCTTACCAATGTTACTGATTTCACATTCTGACAAGCCTAATCAAACCAAGTAACTCAAATGTATTGCCAAAGAACTGATATGTATACAGATGCAGCAGTTGCAGACATTCAAAGTGTACTTAATCCAACATATACCTACACAGTCTTCCAATTTCAGGAGAGCCATTTGGTTTATGTCAAGCAATTTTTTATTATTCTTTGGTCAACAAACAGTAGTCATAAGGTAAAGATAACCAAATCCAGCATTATATAGGCATCAAACTAACGAATAAGTTGCATATATCTGCAGAAACATGGACTGGAAGCATTTACGTCGAAGGAATAGAGAGAGAGAGGGAGAGGGAGAGAGAGAGAGGAAGAGCAGGAGGGACCTGTAGAAATTGTCTGGCGGTATCGGCAGTCTGGCCAACGGCGATCTCTAGGAATGAAGAAACCAAATTCTGCTTGTCGGCCGTAGTTAGAGCCCCGTCCATCTCCAATGATAGAGGTAAGGAGAGGGCGAGCAAAAGCAGAAGCTGAAAGCGAAAGAGACAACTCTTGAAGCTCAAGATCTTCTCGCTTTCCTAGAGAGGATTAGGAGATTATTTATACCCAGCCACGATTGAATTGGGTATTTACCTAGCTAAACAAGGTATAGATTAGAGAATACAGCAAGGCCTGTACAAGTGCACAGCGGAGAAAAACTCCTTTGCTTCCTTGTAAAATAAACTTAGATCTATATTCTCGACCCAAAGCTTAATTTTAGAAAATATCTCAATTTATTTTTGGTGGTATGTTAACTCTATTAGTTAATCTGTATTTAAAAAATAAAAAGCTAAATAAATTATTAATTTAAGTATTAATTATCATTTAATTAGATAAAAAAAATAATAATAATTTATTATTTAAATATAAAATTATATTAACCATTTATAAAAATAAATTTTTTATTTTATTTGAATTTATAAACTATGAGGTTAAGTAAAAGTAAAAATAAATATGATATAATCAAATAAATATAATTTTAAAATTAAGTTAATAAGATTTTATATTTTAAATTTAACATAAATTTTGATAATATCTAATATTGTTATAAATTTAACCTTTTATAATTTATATAATTATATTATATATATATATATATATATAAATAAAAATAAATTAATCTTTTTAATTATTTGTCTCTTTTTAATATTTGACACGAAAACGATGAGAGCTATAATTGATAGTTTTTAGTATAAAAAATAATTTTAACTTATTAATAAAAAAAATATTATTTATGAACTTTATAAAAAAAATTAAAATATTATTATTCTATTAATTTATCAAATATATATATAAATGAAATTATAAAATAAATTTCAACAATCTCAATTGGTCTAATAGTTAAAGTGATCACATTTCACACTCTATAGTAGAGTTCGAATTTTTACAATTATAAATTTGAGTGAATTATATGTTTGAGGGGATAGTATGACGTTGATATATGTACAAGTTTGAATGAATTATATATGTTTGAAAGATAGTTAAATTATATATGTATGAAAGGATTATGTGATTGTAGTATATATGTGAGTGCAAATTTGAATGAATTATATGAGTTTGAGGGGATAATTTAATGGTGGAATATGTAGGGTGTGGTGCAAATTTGAAGGAGTTTTTTTTTTATAAATATTTTAAATTGGTAGTGAGTTAATGTAAAATTTGAATAAATTATATGTGTAATTTTATAAAATAAATCAAAATTTTGATGTTTATCATGTATACACAAAGTTATAAATAAATCTTAACAATAACAATTGGTCTAATGATTAAAATGATTTCAGTTCACACTCGAGAATTGAGTTAATTATATATTTTTGAGAGGATAGCGTGATGATGATATATGTGGATGAAAAATTGAATGAATTATATGTGAATGAGAAGATAGTGTGATGGTAGTATATGTTAGTGCAAATGTGTGCAAATTTGAATGAATCATGTGTGTTTAAGTGATGTTTCCATTTGATTTTCTCAATTTTTCAACATTATGTAAAATGTCATTGAAAAAATTATTAGATGCGATATGGAAAAGTGTTTGCCCCTAGAAATACTTTTGATCTCGAAAAAAAAGTATATCATCTCATATTCAAAACTAAAAAATATATGTTTTTTTATTTTCTAAGATAGGTGTATAGGTGTATGAATAAGTTTTATACAAAATATAAATATTTTATTATTATTTTTTAAAATTATAACTTTTGTTTTGAAAAATATAATAGAGAAAAAAATGGTAAAATATTTATAAGCTATGAATATTTTTTATATACATAGTTTATTTTATTTAAAATTTAAATTTAATGATAAAATGTTGAAACAATCGAACCTCGAGTCACCCTGGGTTCTCCGTATTGCCACGTGTCTGTTAAGCTACGTAAGTGATTTCTCAGAGTTACAATATTAATAATATTAATCATTTGTGAGCGATTATTAATAAACAATATTAATATTTTCTTAAAGTTATTGTCATCACTTAATATCAAACCCTCTAAAAGATGTTATTAAATAATATCAACCGTTATAAAAAAAATTTAACTTATTCACAACTTTGTAAAAGTTATTGAAATTGTTTATTCCGAATTTATAAAAAAAATAAACATTTCAACTATTTGTAATTAAAAATCATCTCAAATTTTTTAACAAAAAATTTTAAATTACAAGATGAAAATTGGAGGTCCAAATTTAATTCTAAAGTTTGGTACATTTTTTAATATTAAGAATTGGATTGGAATTCAATATAGTGCAATTTATAGTTTTTAATTTCATTTTTTTAGTTTGGAATTATATTTCTAATTTTTTTTTATGTTTTTTTAAACAAAATAATTTATTATTTTATCATTTAAAACACGATTAAAGTTTTTAATTGATATTTTTTTTTGAATTTAGGATTTTAATATATTGAACCGGTGTCATATTTATTATTTATTTATTTAGTAAGTTAATATTTTGAGCAAATATTATATATATATTTTAATTTAAGAAGTTAAAATGTTGAATTAATATTTTGTTTTTAAATTTTGAAAATTAAAATTAAGAAAAGAAATATCTTGTTTTTTAAATATATAAAGTTAACACCAATATCTTATTTAATAAAAATCATATATTTTGTTTTTTAAAATATATAAAGTTAACACCAATATTTTTTTCAATAAAAATTGAAACTTAAAAATTATTTTAACACTTGTTTTATTTTAATTGATTGTGTCAAATCAATATTTTAATGAAATAAATAATATCTATTAAAATTATTTTTATTATATATTTTTTTCAAACTTAAAAATTAAAATTATTTACAATTCTATAATTTTCCAAACATAGGAATTGGATTGTAACGCCAATTCTCATTAAATTGAAATTAGAATTCCTTAATTTTAATTTCACACATCCAAACAAACTCTTATATTTTCTCTCTTTTATTATATTCAACTTTATAAAATTATAATTTAAAATATTAAACTTTATTAGTTAAAAGGATATATAATTAAATAAACGAGAGTCAAACCCTAAAATTTTATAACCATTCATTTAAATTAGGTTATATATATATATATATATATATATATTATAATTGATCATAATATTAATATATATTTATTTGATATTCTTTTATGTTTTTATTGTTTATTCATTTTGTGGTGGGCTAAATTCCAATCAAATAAAATTTTATTTTATTTTTAATAGAATATGGTTAAATTACTGCATAAAATTTTATTTCATTTTTCAATTTAATTCACATGAAATATATACTTAATTTTTTTTATTTTACAAGTCCATCTCAATTTTATTTTTAAGTTCATCAGAATTTTTTAAAGTCTATCCAGATTCCTCAATATAAACTATGAATATTGACATATTATGATTTTATGATTTGATTGAACTTAAAGACTGATTTATATTATATTAAAACTTCATATTCATTATTCAAATTAGGATGCATTTTTTTTATTATTATAAATGATCACCACTCTTTATTTAGTAGTAAAGCAGGTGCATGCAGCCTACTGCTTGTTTTAGAAAATTGAAAAAATATTTTTGAATAACTAATATATAGAATTAATCATTAGAAAAAATATAAACAGAGATTGACTCATTGTAAACAAAATAATAATTTGAGATTGAAAACAAATATATGCAAATTCAATGTTAAATAATATATTTAAATCAAATTTAGAGAAAAGAAGGTGTTCTTGTTGCTTCAGAACAAACAGCTAAGAATGATTCCAAACATAAGAATTAAATTATATTATAATTCTCGTTAAATTGGAATTAGAATTCCCCAATTTTAATTTCAATTTTACACGTCCAAACAAATTTTTATATTTTTTCTCTTTTATTATATTCAACTTTATAAAATTATAATTTAAAATATTAAACTTTATTAGTTAAAAGATATATAATTAAATAAACGTTAGTTAAAATCTAAATGAACCAATTTTATAACCATTCATTTAAATTAGGTTATATATATATTTTTTTTATATATAATTGATCATAATGTTAATATATATTTATTTGATATTCTTTTATATTTTTATTGTTTACTTAAATGACTATGAGGTTCATTTTGTGGTGGACTAAATTCTAATCTAATAAAATTTATTTTATTTTTAATAAAATATGGTTAAATTATTGCATTTCTCATTTTATTTTTCAATTTAATTCACATGAAATATATACTTAATTTTTCTTTTTATTTTCTAAGTCCATCTCAATTTTATTTTTAAGTTCATCATAATTTTTTTTTTGTAAATCTACCCGATTCCTCAATATAAACTATGAATATAGACATATTATGATTTGATTGAACTTAACTCTTTATTTAATAGTAAAGCAGGTGCATGCAACCTCTTAACGGCTTGTTTTAGAAAATTGGAAAAATATTTTTGAATAACTAATATTGAGAATTAATCATTAGAAAAAATATAAATTGAGATTGACTCATTGAAAAAATAATAATTTGAGATTGAAAACAAATATATGTTGAAAAGAAGGTCTTCTTACTCCTTCAGAACAAGCAGTTAAGAATGATATTGTAATCTTCTTCCATTTCCGACTGTTTTTGAATTCCAATTTTGGGTAATTCTCATCCATCATCATATTTGATTTACAAAATATAAGGAGTACCATCGAGCTGTCATGATTATAATATAATATAATGTATTTGTAAGATATTTATCAAAATATTATAAATTGTGATAATATCAATATTATATTATTTAGTTTTCTTATATGTCAATTTTTTTTTTTTTTTGGAAAATGGTTAAAATCATTTCATTAAAATCCTAAAAATGGGAGGGTCAAAAATCAAAGATAGACAAGTTTTAGCTAGGATTGTAAGATGACAATCAAACGACCCTAAAGAACCTGATTAGTAGCAATCAAACATACAAGAAATAAAGATTACAGACAAAGATTACAAACTGTATTAAATCCTATTTATTCCAATCAGGATTTTTATTTCCATACCAACCTGATGTTTCAACATATTGTCTTCCTCTTCCCCTTCCCCTTCCTCTTGCAATGAACGGAGGATGAACTGAAGAGGTTGATGAATACTGCATATTCTCATCTTGATTTCTTTCTTTATATAAACTTGTTCTTATTTGATAGAAAGAATTATTCTTTAGAATTTCTGAGCTCTTCACCTTGTTGTTCTCAACTTGAATTTCGAGATCATTGTCTTTAATTCCTTCTACTTCATCTTTGGAATCCTCAACAACTTTAGATTCCTCTGTATCAACATTGTCATTCTCTTCTTCCTCTTGATTAACTTGAGTATTTTCCTCTTTGTTTTCATCAACAACCACTTCAACTTGATTTGATTGAGAATCATCAACTATCTCTTCAACATGATTAGGTTGAGGATCCACCTCTTTCTTCGTATTGCTTTCTTCTTGTACATAATTTTCTTTATCTTCTGTTTCCTGTTCTTTAACCACATTTTGCTCTTTAAAAATAGACACATTTGTATCGTTTTCCTACATCTTTACTTTCTGACCATTATGAATTTTCTGATCTTCTTCCTTAGCCAAATCAAATTTTGGGCTTGCATGTTGGAAAGTATTGCAGAAAGAGCATGTGTTTGGCCTCCATTCATAAGTGATTTTCATGACAGTAGGTTTTCCTTTTCTATCTACCACTGTCATACTTTTCGGCAGTGTGCTTCTAGGATGCACCTCAATGCTAATTTTAACAAATGTTAGGTGTTCTCCTCCTTCAATAATTGGATACATGTATAATGGTCTACCGAATAAACTTGCAAAATGACTAAGGGCTTCAGAATTGTACATATGTGCAGGTATATTCCAGAGCTTGAACCATATCTGTGTAGTTTCTTTTGGCTTACTCAATAGGTTCAAGTCTTCGGACCATTTTTCTAACTTCATACAATTGGATCCTATATATGTATGCCCATTTTTTAGAATTTCCTTTAGATTAGATCCCTTCTTGAATTTAAGGAAATATAAATCATGGACATTTTCTGAAATCTTCTCCAGCCCTTTCTCTTCCCATTACTTCAACAATGCATCTTTAGTAATTGGGAAGGATACTTTATTTTTTCCTATGTAGTTTCCCACAACTACATTTTCCCATTCCATTATACAGTTTTCATCTATTTTAGTAGGCAATTTAAATTCAAATGGAGAATTCAGTACCTCCACTTTTGTCTGTGTATTGCCCAAGTAGATTTTCCCTTTATAAGAATGATCTTCTGACTTTTTTGCATTGTTGTTCTTCCAGACTTCATTAGTTTTCCATGTCGAGTTGCTCCTGATAGTATATGACTTAGATTTGGGAGCCTTCATTAGTTCCTTCATTGTAGCAACTGACCATTGAACAATTTCTTCATATTCTTCTTTTTTCAACAGATTTTAGTCTTAAAGATAGTGGGTGTTGAGCTGAATTGTAATCTATTGTGCTTTCTCCTTATTGATGATAATTTCTCCCCTTTTGGCATGCATAAAGAGCTTTGTAATGTGATTCTTGAGCCCAAACAGATTAGCTCTTTCATTATAGCGTATCTTCCAAACTCTTTCATTATCCCCTTGTTTTCCTGCATTATTTTTAATAGGAATTTCTCAGCAGTAGTTGGAGCATATTGCTTAATTGTGTTGGTGATAACTTCTTCAGAAATTCTTTCAAATTCTTTGACTGTGTTTCCTTAATTCCTTCCAGCACAAAATCTCTAACTTCTTTTGATTTATTACTTTTGTTCTTCCCTTTCCCCATAATGGAAGATACAAAGTAATAGAACAAATTAATTGCAGAAACCCTAAGAGATGATCAAAATTAAACCGCAATCGAGGGAAAAATCTAACGGCGCTTACAAATGTACAATAAACCCTAGACTAGCAACATTTAATGAACGACGCAAGACAATACCGGGATGCCCGTGTCGATCGTCCTGTACCGCCTGTGTCTATTGTGTCGTCTGTGCCGATCGTGTCGTGCCGCTTGTGCTGATGACGCTTCATTTGATTAATGGTAATTCCGATGTCGATTTGATGACTTACGGTGCAAGAAAATATCGTGTCGTCCGTGCCTTTTTGCCTATGCCTATTGTGTCGTTGTACCAATCGTGCCGACTGTGCCAATCGTGCCGCTTGTGCCGATCGCGAATCAAATCTCCAAAGCTTTTCTTTAATATCCCTGCTTATATGTCAATTATAATATCTATATAATAGACATAATTTATGTAACCATGAATAACAATTCAATACAATCTTTCTTTCTTCATTTGCAAGATCAGAAAACGAAAGCGCGAACAATAAGAAATTACGCATTATTCTTAATCGTCTTCTTTTCCTTCTCTTCTCTCTTCTGCCCAATACATTGACCATCCACCAAAAAACAACTCTTCTTCAATTAACAACCAAATCAAAACTAACCATACCAAGTTTCACAAACTCTTCCAAAAAACAAATTGAAATCAACAACCCACAACAACCAAACCAAACCAAAATTAATCAATCCAAACTTTACAAACTTAGGAAAAACCCAAACCAAATTAAACTCCATATTCTCAACAATAATCAAAACCAAAACCAAACTAAAACCAAAACTAATCAAACAAACTTTCACAACATAGAGAAACACCAAATCAAATTCAACTCCCTATTCTCAACAAAACAACCAAAACCAAAACCAATCAAACAAAGACTAATCAAACCAAACTTCAAAACTCACTTCCGATTTCCTCTTCTCCAAAACTAATAATAAAACCAACATTCTTCTAAACCAGCTAATTCAACCAAATCAACCTTAGATCCGTCCAAGTTATCCTCATCTCTTAAGAACAAAACAACCAAACTCATTTCCATCAAGCTACCGAAATCCCCAATTCAACTAGACGAAAACAAATCCACTCAAATGAAATCCAAAACCCATATAAGCTACTTAAGACCACTAGCAAAAATAATATTAATAATAAATAATTAGAGCCCTCCATCAATGGTTAAAGTAACCATTGATAAAGACAAAAAAAGACTATCACTTGATTGACTCAAGAACAATAACAAGGTTCTGATACCATGTTAAACTATAAAAGAGAAAGATTGTTTTGAATTGTTATTCATGGTTACATAGATTATGTCTATTATATAGACATTATATTTGACAAATAAGGAAACTAAATAATATAATATTGATATTATCACAATTTATAATATTGTGATAATATCTTACAAATATAATATATTATACTCTAACATCCCACACAAACTCACGATGCAAGAACAATAAGCATTGAGAGTTTGACAGTCAGAAAATGAAAGCGCGAATAATAAGAAGTTACGCATCATTCTTAATCTTCTTCTCTTCTCTCTTATTGACCATCCACCAAAAAAACAGCTTTTCTTCGATTCAGACCAACCAAAGTTAACAACCAAACCAAAACCAATCAAACCAACTTTCACAATCTCTTAAAAATAACTAAAATCAAAAGCCCACAACAACCAAACCAAATAAAACCAAACCAAAACCAATCAAACCAAACTTTACAAACTTAGGGAAAACTCAAACCAAATTTAACTCTCTATACTCAACAAACAACCAAAACCAATCAAACAAAGACCATCAAACCAAACTTCAAAACTTTCTCATGGTTAGAATGAACACTGTCTACCTTGGTTCGGAAGTGATCTTCTTTATCATTCTCTGTTCCTATAGAAAAACTTTGATTTGTCGGATTATCTTTCTCATCATCTCGTCAGTAATTCTGAACTCCAGAGATGGCGGGATGGTGATGACGTCCTTGGATATGACATCTTTCGCCCTCAAGGAAGACTCTAATTGGTGGGACCTTATTAACGAATCCCGACTCTAGCAAGATCGTATATTCCATATCTTATCGGCTCTTTACGACATTGTTGTCGTGGTCGCTTTGGTAGCTATTCTGACTTTTATCCTGAAGGGTCTTCTAGTTTCTCTTTTGCAATATAATTTGGTGGCCAGTTGTTGTTAGCTCGTTGGAACAAATTACATATGCATGATTTATTTGCATCTTTAGGGTTTTGATTGAATTTATTGCACTTCGTTGTCGAGAGGAAGTTTAAAAAGGAATATAAAGTTGGTTGTTTCATGTTTTCATTCTTTTCGACTCGATCTATACCTCTTCCTCCCCCCCTTAGCTGTAATGGAGTGTAACTAGCTTTTAGAAACTATACAGTGTTTCTATTGAAGTGGTTATTAGTCATTTTAATCTAGTATATCCTTTTTAGAATTAGTTATATTTAATTAGTTTTTTTTATATAAACACCACTAGGTTAGTGTTAGTAGTGGTTCCTAATTTTTTTCTTTGGTAAGTAACACCACTAAGTTAGTGTTAGTAGTTTTCCTATTTTCTTGCTTTTGTAAGGCTATAAATAGCCATATGTTTTCAGTTATTATTTATTAAAGGAATTCAGGCATTCCTTATATACTATTGTCTCTAGATTTGGTATCAAAGCCAACTAGAACTGAACTTTGTGAGTGATTTGAGTGAAGAATGGTAATAGAAAGCAGTTTTGTTCAACCATCAATTCCAAAGTTTGATGGATTCTATGATCATTGGTCCATGTTGATGGAGAATTTTCTTAGAGCAAAAGAGTATTGGGGAGTTGTAGAAGAAGAAATTCCAGCTGAACCAAAAGAGAAAACTGTTGAAGCTAAAGTGAAGGCATACAACAATGCAAAATTAAAGAATTTGAAGGCAAAAAACTATATATTTCAGGTTATTGATAGAACAGTTCTTCAAACTATTCTAGATACTAGATCAGCAAAAAAAATTTGGGATTCCATGAAGAAGAAGCATCAAGGAACGAATCGTGTTCAACGATCACAATTGCAAGCTCTCAAAAATGATTTTGAGGTGTTACAGATGAAGACAAGAAAGTCTGTGAATGCATACTTTTCGCGTACCTTAACCATTGTCAACAAGATGAGGCAGCACAAGGGCAATGTAAGTGATGAAGATGTGGTTGAAAAGATACTAAGATCGATGACCCCCTAATTTTGCATATGTAGTCTGTTCAACTAAAGAGTTAAAAGATCCCAGTAGAGTTTCAATTGATAAACTGCAAAGTAATTTATTAGTTCATGAGTAACGGATGACTGCACATGTTGACGAGGAGCAGGCTTTGATGGTTACATATGAGGAGTCTTCTAGAGGACGGAGACATGGTAACTTTCGAAGTAGAGGCAGAAGTAGTGAGAGACATAACTATGACAAATCAAGTATTGAATGTTTTGGCTGTCATAAGCTTGGGCATTTTCAGTATGAATGTCCAAGAAAATCACAAGAGAGGGCACACTATGTGGAAACAGAAGAAGAAATGTTGCTGATGTCGTATACAAATGAAAGAAAGAGAAATCAAGATGAAATATGTATGTGGTACCTTGATTCAGGCTGCAACAACCACATAAGTGGAAAGAAAGAATTGTTTTCAGCTTTTGATGAAAATTTTAGAGAAAAAATAAAACTAGGCAACAACTCAAGGGTAAAAGTGATGGGAAAATGAACTGTTGTGATGATTGTGAATGAAATTACTCAGGTTATCACTAGTGTGTTCTATGTTCCAGATTTAACAAACAATCTACTAAGCATTGGGCAGCTAGCTAATAAGGGTCTGAAAATTGTCATTAAACAAGGGAAGTGTACAATTTATCATGCTCATAGGAGACTTATTGTAGAAATTATAATGTCTTCAAATCGAATGTTCAAGCTCTTTGCAAATATAAAGAAGAAAGAGGAGATGTGTTTCTCTGTTGCTGAAGATGTGGTTCAATTGTGGCATCATCGATATGGTCACTTGAATCACAAAGGACGAAGACTTCTTCAGCAAAAGGAAATGGTAAATGGCTTACCTTCACTTGGAGTAATGTCTAAAATATGTGAAGTGTGTTTACAAGGCAATCAACACAGACTTCCTTTCCCACAGGAGACTACATGGAGAGTTACTCAAGTTCTTCAACTGGTGCATGCTGACATATGTGGACCTATCAAGCCTATGTCCAATAGTGGAAAGAGGTACATAATCACTTTCATTGATGATTATAGTTGCAAAATATGGATATATTTACTTGCACAAAAATCAGAAGCTTTTAATACTTTTAAATTGTTTAAAAGTCGTGTTGAGAAGGAGAATGGTGTATTTATCAAAGTTCTTCGTACTGATCGTGGAGGGGAGTTCACCCTAAATGAGTTTAACAACTTTTGCAGCGACAATGGTATAAAAAGACAACTGATATCTTCGTATACTCCACAACAAAATGGAGTTATAGAGAGGAAAAATTGAACTCTCATTAATATGGCAACAACCTCGGTTTTCATCTATCTTAACCTTTGTTTAACGGGTTTGGCCTCTAGATAAAGGAGAATTTGATGTCGAACGATAATAGTATCCACTTCGGGCATATCTTTGTAAGACTAGGCAAATACATCTTTGTTGGTCTTTAGCAACTCAATCATCTCATGACATTCGTCGTCACTTAGACTTTGTCCAATCAAGACGATTTGAGGATCGTCTTGAGTATTGAGGTTTACTTCGATCGTTGTTTCAGCTGTGGAAACGATTTTGTCCTTGTGTTCCAAGAAGTTTTTAATTTTAAAATTAAATTCATACTAGAATGAAACATCATTATTGTTACATCCCTAACTCATATTTCCTAGACCGAGTGAGTGATGTTTGAAACGTGAACATACTTAACAAAAAACAGTAACATACACGGAAGCGTTTTATCATTTATAAATTCGGTCTTTTAAAAACAAGATACGATCCTTTACTACAAAAATACGGACTACAAAAATACGGTCTTTAGTAGTGGTCCCTCCTTTCACACACATTCCCTACACCTTGCCCCACTTCAAGCCTCCCTTCATTTGTCATATAAAGACTATTGATGTGTATCTACACTACACAAGCATAATGAGTCTAAAGACCCAACAAGTATTTAATAAGATGATAAAAAAATATTTAAAAGTTTCTTTGTATCGATATGTTGGTTTATAAGACAGTTTATCATAGTGATAGTACAATTACATCTCGAGCACATATTTTGACCATTGACCTTGAGAGATGATCCTCAAGGTGAGGAATCCTTATGAGCACATATTTAGAAGGGCACTCTTCGGAGTCTATCTCTAAAGTTCACAACCTGGTTAGACCATTCTGTGTGGGTAGATATTCTGATAGCTCATGTTCAAAAGTCAATCCCATAATATGCAGCCAGTATTTTAGAATCGGACTACCAAAGCTCATGTTGGTTAGCCTTCCTCCCACATCCGTCAATCCTTTATCGGTATTCACTTTGATTCCATAAAAACATTTCATACTTTGGAAAACAGATTATTCTTTAGAAAATAGACCATTCTTTAAAAAACATATCCTTCTTTAGAAAATAGATCATCCTTTAGAAAACAGATCATACTTTGTTCATCATTAAAATATGGATATGCAATGAAATCATGCTTTAAAATAGTATGCACCATTTATATAATATACATGAATTATATAGACTTGTGTGGGTTTCTAAAGAGTATTATAGAAATGTTTACTTGCCTTATACTTTGAAGTTGCTAAAGATAGTTGTTCTTCAATGGCTTCTAAAGGTTGGTTGTTCTTCAAGGGCTTTGAGAGTGTAGACACTCATTTTTCACACCTAATTTTATAGTTTATACTTTTCATAAATCTGAGTCTATAAAATTTTCTCGAATTCATTCACGGACTCATTACACGATTTATATTAAAGACGATTATTTTTAGAACAATTGAGTTTTTGAAAATAATTGATTTTGGATTCTTAATAAAGTTAAGGTAGTAATTTGTCTATGTTACAACACTTAGAGAAGTTATTATATTTAGAATATTCAAGGTTTTATTTAATTAATTACCTTGGGTATTTATAAAAAAAATTAAAAATTAAAAAAATATATATATATATTTTACAAAATATATATTAGCGTTTTTATAAAATTTCGTTAGTTATATTTTGTTTGTTAGATTAGTTAGATTAAACTTTGAAATTTGATTTCTTGAATTGAATAAGTTAGTTTGCATTTTATTTATTTAATTAGAATTGTTCCTTATAAATAGGAATAATTAAAAATAAAATTGTTTATTTTTGTTTTTAACAAAATCTTTTTTTTGTAGGATGAAGGGTGTGTAAAGGGATAACGTGCAAAAATAAAAAGATAACGGTGTCTACACAATAATGAGAAGCATCCTAGGTCAAAGAAGGAAAAAAGAGATTGCTAAAATAAAGGAAGAAGTTGTCAAAGGAAGAATAATTCAGTCGTTGTAGAAACATGAAAGCTTGGTCATTTTTAATTAAAAATTAAAATGACCAAGTATTACATCATTTATTAAATAAAGATTAAATCCCATTGGATTGAAAACTTGATTTAGTGACATGTCAAGTGGAGATTGCTCCATTATTTTAAACATTTGTAAATGTTTAAAATAGTTTTCTTTCCAACGGTCAAGTTTGTTAAATGGGCCTTTGGGCCCTAGGGTTTCATAGCTTGGCCTATAAATACCCCTCTTAACACCTAGCAAAAGGGACTTCAACTTTCGACCTTCAATCTTCACCTTCTTCTCTCTCTTTACACATTAGGCTGCCGAATTAGACCCTACTTTTCTAAGAAACCTAAGCAAGAGCACCAACTAGATTTGTTGAGTCACAAGTCTCTTGATTAGGGTTTTCATTTTTTTGCAAGGATATAAAGAGTAACCCTTTGTCAAAGCTCTTTTTCCTTTCTTTTGTTTATTTAAATTTGAATTTGAATTTTACTTTCATTTGATTTTTATTTTCTTTATACTTTATATTATGCATGATTTCCTTTAAATTTATTGTTTTGATAGGCGTGTAGGTTTTATTTATGTACCTTAATCATGTAAATAAGTAGAATAGAAATAACATGTAAATAAATAAATAAAAAAGCAGAAAAAGTTTTCAAAAACACTACCAAAAAAAAAAAATGTAAAATTTGCCTTATTTTGTATAGTTGATTTTTTTATTCTTTTAAGTAACTAGATCTAAGGTTTTTTTTTATTTATATAAATGTTTAATTGTATTATTATAATTTTTCTGCAAAGTTTCATGTTAATTGGGATCCATTTGGATCACCAAATATTTTTTTTAGCTAGGATTAGGTGGAAAAACCAAAAAAACAGCAAGTTATTCTACAAGGAGACGCATGTTCTTCAGCCTTCCAGCACTTCTCCCAGGGTCTCGGCGCTTTCCAGACGACGCTTGCTCTGCCCCAGCTGCTGCTGAATCAGGCTTCTGACGCTTCCCAGGCGACGCTTGCTGCAGTCTTCAACTTTTTTATTATTATTTTATTTGTTTATTTGTTTATTTTTTTTTATTTCTGCATTTTAGATTTAGGTTTATTTTTTGTTGACATTTTTTTATTAGTTAAGAGTTTGTGGCTTGTTTGATCATAGGTTAGAAAAAAAAAATTAAAATTAAATCCTAACTAAAATTGAACTTAGCCCAAACTTAGACTTAGAATTTTCTTCAGACATATAGACTTTTTTGTTTTATTTTATTTTATTTATTATTATTTTATTATTTTATTATTATTTTTTATTATTTTCATTATTATTTTTATTTAAATAAAAAACCCCAATAAAATTTTAGACCTTTAAATAATTCACTAAAGTTTCTTAAAAATTAATCTAGACTTAGGCCAATTAATTTTTGATTAATAACTTGCCTAGTTTTGATTTTTAGGATAACTTTATGTGTGAATTATTTGCTCTCGTTTTCTTTTATCTTTGCTTATTTGTTTATCTCATGCAAACTCATTAAATGCTTAAAATGGAAAATCCTAAAATGTAAAGCGTAAGAATGTTTTAAAGAAAGGCCAAAATTAATTAGTAGAGACCTTAGGGGCGTTGTGGGACATAGCGTCTAAGAAACCCTTTTCCACACGTAACCAAACGCCGAACTCACATCTCTTAAATTCCTAATTTTTGAAATTAGGTGGCGACTCTCTAGTCGTGAGGTTAATTAATACTGAAAAAAGTTAAAAAAAGGCCTATGACATACTTCCCATTAAAAAACTCTCAATCTTCCCAGATTCGACGGGAAGGTAAGATATGGAGTTGTCTATAAAGCCTCGTTTTTAAAACTTAAATTTTTTCAACATTAAAATTAATTCCCCTCACGTTTTCAAAAAATAAATTTTTTAAAGAGTGCCCAGAATTTTCAAACTAGTTGATCAAAAGTCTTTTTTTTAAAAAAATCGATCACAGTTTTCTGGCAACTCTGCTGGGGACAATCGACGTTTGACTTGAAAGTAATTTTGGCCAAGTATTTAAACTTTCTTACGCTTTAATTCATACTCCATTTTCACATTAATTGATTATTTGCATGAGACTTGGAGCTCCAACGTGGAGGTGTGTGGGTATACATCATTGGATGAAGCTCACACATCTATATTTTATGTGCTAAGGGTAGTCAATGTGAATGACACCCTCAACCCTTGCCTTGAAGGCTTTTGTGTGATTTGAGAGTTGAGAAAAACAATAGGAAAAAACCCGGATTAACCCTCTCTTCTTTTCAAATATCCCCTACTATTGAAAATGAGGGATTTTGAAATAGAGGTGAGGGGGATGTCCAATTGAGAGCTCCCCTTACATCGAGAGATCCCTTTTGGGATAGTATCCTTGTCGGTGGAACAACTCTCTCTTAAGCCATTTCCAACTTTAGAACAAAAATCCAAAAAGCCAATTCTACCAAGCCGTTGCCTCGTCTCGTCCTGTCGAGCAACAAAGCCACGTCACGAAGCCCTTTACTTGACTACTATATATGATAAATACATGTATGCATATAGATATTTCTAGGCGCTCAGTTTATCCATTCAAAGTTTTAAAATGTCATGAAATATGTGAACAATTTCGAAATTTTGAGGCTAAACTTAATAGTTTTAAAGGAGTAAAATCGAGGAAACCTAGAAAAGCTAAAAGAAGAATCTAATGTAACTAGTTTTCTTTCTTTGTGTCTTTACTACTCAGATTCTAAGCGCAAGATCTAATCAAGAAAGACGCGTGAAACACAAAGACGATCAAGAGAGACGCATGAGGCGCAAAGACGATCAAGAAAGATGAAAAGACTTGAAGTTAGAAGACTTAGACTAGATTTCTTTATGCTTGAAATGTAAATCTCCTTATGAAGATACATGAGCGACATTGTAACGAAAGGATGAGGGGTGCTTGCTTTCTATTCTTATTTTATTTTATGACTTGAGTTTGTGATTTTATCCACGACACTTAGGATTTTAATAAAATAACTCATTCTTATTTTACTCATCCTTTTCTACATGTTTTACAATGTGAATGGGTAAATTGAGCGTCTATCGCGTGTTAGGGATTATGTGCATACGAGCAACGCATTGCTTGTTTTACTTGATAAAGGGGTTCGAACTGACTTTGTTCTCTTGAATACAACACACTCATATTCACCATAATTTACAATGACTAACCCACCAAGAAGGTTCAATGAGTCAGTTCATCTAAAGATAGACGATCTTCGTGATATACTGATACAATTGCGGCAACAGCTTGAAGACATCACTGTAGAAATCGAAACTTATGCGACAATCGAACCCCTTAATCCGAAGATCATGCGACAAGAAAGAGAAAGGGTAAGCAAGACATTCATGGACGGTTGGAAAGCTGCAGAAAGGTCTATTCAAAACAAGAGCCATGCAAGTACGTCAAACTCGAGGACAAAATACTCATCAAAAGAACCCATTTCGCCTAAACAAAGTCAACAATCATCACAAGCAAGGAGTGCCACTACTGCTCCACCTTGTAGAAAATTTGACGGCTTGGGGATGTCATTGTCGAAGGCCTTAAGGAACTTGTTGCAGAAGAACTTGATTCAAACGTTAACATCAGAACTTGGGAGAGAAGTAATGGGAAAGTTCGCAAATGAGTGGTGCGGATATCACTAGACTAGAGGGAATTCCACTAATTGTTGTTTCCCTCTCAAACAAAAGATTCAAGATTTGATCGACGCTAAGATCATCCCAAAGCTCCGAAGAAGGAAGGCAGACATCGTGTACAAGATCAAGGAGGAAGTTCAGAAACAGTTCGACGCAGGATTTCTCGAAGTGGTAGATTACCCAGAATGGATCGTCAATGTAGTCCTAGTCGCGACGAAAGTGGAAAGATTCGAGTGTGTGTAGACTATCGAAATATCAACAAAGCAAGCCCTACAGAAATCTTTCCACTACCACACATCGACGTGCTAGTGGATCATGCAACAGACCATCAACTTCTATCATTCATGGACAGATTCTTAGGCTACAACCAAGTGTTGATGGCTCTAGAAGACAAGGAGAAGACAACGTTCATCACGGAAGTCGGAACATTTTGTTATCGAGTCATGCCTTTCGGACTGAAGAACGCAGGAGCAACGTATCAACGAGCTGTCACGATGATTCTTCACGATATGATCCACAAGGAGGTAGAAGTCTATGTCGACAATATGATTGTCAAATCAAAAGATCTAGAAGGGCACATCCAAAATCTTGACAAATTCTTACAACGCATCAGGAAGTTCCAACTTAGGCTCAACCCAAAGAAGTGAACATTTGGAGTGACAGCAGGAAAGATGTTAGGCTTCTTAATCACGCAAAGAGGAATTGAGGTTGATCCGAGCAAGATAGAAGCGATCACGGCAATGCCACCTCCACAAAGCGAGAAAGAAGTGCGAGGCTTTCTAGGAAAGATCCAGTATATAAGTCGATTCATAAACAAGTTGACTATGACATGTGATCCTTTGTTTAAACTTTTAAGGAAAATGAAAGATTCGTTTGGGATGACACTTGTCAGAACACATTCGAGAAGATAAAGGGATACCTCAAGAATCCTCCCATTCTGATGCCGCCAAGACCGGGCATACCGATAATCCTATACTTAACAGTCACGGAAAACGCAATGGGTAGTCTACAAGCCCAAGAAAACGAGGAAAAGATGGAAGTCACAGTCTACTACATAAGCAAGCGCATGACGGGCTACGAACTTAATTACTCGCCAGTAGAAAAGGTGTGTTGGGCTCTAGCTTGGGTCACTAAGAGGCTAAGGCATTACATGTAAGCCCACACAGTCAAGTTAGTATCAAGACTCGATCCAATTCGTCATTTATTCCAGAAAACGCTTTTGTCTCCGAGGTTAGCTAAGTGGATGATGATGATATCAGAGTACGACATCGTATACACAATTCAGAAATCTATCAAGGGGAGCGTTGTAGCAGATTTTCTCGCAGACCAACCAATCGAAGTTGAAGACGAAGAGGAGTTAGCATTCCCAGACGACGAAGTGATGACTATTAACCCTATAACATGGAAGCTATTATTCGATGGAGCTTCAGGAAAACAAGGTTATGGCATCGGGATACTACTCATCGATCATATGGGAACATACAACCCAATCTCAGTCAAGCTCGAATATCAAGTGACTAACAATGAGGCAGAGTATGAAGCGTGCATCTCTGGCTTGAAGATTGCTCATGAAAAAGGAGCGAGACGTCTAGAAGTAGTAGGAGACTCAAACTTAGTCATTTCACAAGCTAATGGTGAATGGCAAGTCAAAGGAGACAACCTCAAACCCTACCATCAACACTTATCGACTCTAATAGAAAAGTTTGAACATGTAACATTCACACATGCTCCGAGAAGTCAAAATCGATTCGCAGACGCTTTGGCCACGTTAGCAGCCATGACGCAAATTCCAGAAGGAATCAAAATCAAGCTTCGTCAGAAACGAGACTTCGAGAAGAGGACGATTGCCAACACCGAAGTGGCGCCCAAACCTTGGTTCGAACCTCTACAGAAGTACGTTGAGCATGGAGAGTATCCTTCACACTTCCAAAAGAAAGAGAGGAGAGCTCTACGCCAATACGCAACCAACTACGTGCTAGGAAAGCTATATCGATGCTCCTTTGACGGTCAGAACATGTTATGCATCGACCAACCTCAAGCATCACAGATCATGGAGGAAGTACATGCAGGAACATGTGGCCCACACATGAACGGATCAGCACTCGCTAAGAAGATCCTTCGCTTTGGCTATTATTGGCAGAATATGGAACAAGAATGTGTAGAATATGTTAAGAAGTGTCATCAATGTCAAGTTTACGCGAACTTGAAGCACACCCCAGCATCTCTACTTTACAACATGACTTCACCATGGCCATTCTCGACATGGGGAATAGATATCATCGGGAAAATTTATCCTCACGCTTCAAACGGACACGAATTCATCCTGGTGGCTATCGATTATTTCACCAAGTGGGTCGAAGCTCAATCATATAAGGTTCTCAAGCCATCACATATTGCCAAGTTCATACGAAACAACATCATTGCACGTTATGGAGTTCCTCATGCTTTGATCTCAGACAATGGTAGACACTTCCGGGGAGAAGTACTCAAAGTACTAGATGAATACATGATTGAACACCACAAATCCTCACCTTATCGTCCTCAAACGAACGGAGCAGTAGAGGCAGCGAACAAGAACATCATCACTATCATCAAGAAGATGACTCAGACATACAAGGATTGGCACGAGAAGCTTCCATACGCCTTATGGGGATATAGAACAACCATTCGAACGTCAACGGAAGAAACGCCATTTGCATTGGTCTACGGAATGGATGTAGTGCAACCTATCGAAATCGAAGTTCCTACTTTAAGAGTTTTACTCGAGACACAAGTAGTGGAGGAAGATTGGTGTAAGTCACGGTACAATCAGCTAGCCCTTATGGAAGACAAGAGGTTAGACGCATTATGTCACACGCAAGCATACCAAAGAAGAATGACCAGAGCTTTCAACAAGAAGGTGAAACCTAGGAACATTCAAGAAGGCGATTTAGTTCTAAAGAAGAACTTACGGATACTAGACCCTAGAGGGAAATTCCAAACACCATGGGAAGGACCCTACCTCGTCAAGAAGGTCTTTTCAGGTGGCGCCACGAGATTGACCACCTTGGACGGAGAAGAACTCTCGGCACCCTTCAATGTCGACATGCTCAAAAGATACTTCGTCTAAAGTATGCGTGTCGAATCACATACACCAAAGTTCATAACTTCACAAGTTGTGAACTACGTTAGACCTGATCTCTCTCGAGAGTACGTAGGCAACCCATCCAGGGTGCGGTCACCACTATCAATTATCGAAAGAAGTTGATAGACATTTCATTTCACATAACATACATTCATTGCTCATTACATACATCAAAGTTCATAACTTCACAAGTTGTGAACTACGTGAGACCTGATCTCTCTCGAGAGTACGTAGGCAACCCATCCAGGGTGCGGTCACCACTGTCAATTATCGAAAGAAGTTGATAGACATTTCATTTCACAACACATCGCATACATTAATTGCATATACATTAAAAAGGGAGTTAATCACACTCTAAGTTGACTCCTAAACCAAAAACTCTTAGTCAATACTAGGGGCATTTTTATTAAAATAAAAATGACTACAAGATCCTCACAGAGTCCCACTTGAGAAAATATAATGCCCAAAGCTAAAGTATTTTTCTCTTCGACTTATGATCTCAAAAGATTTTCAAAACATTCACACATACACAAACATTTTTCACAAGCATGTGCATGGAACTACGTTGGACCTGAATTCCCCTAGCTATGGGATACGTAGGCAGCTTGTATGAGCCCGGTCCTAAACATTTTCAAAAATCAAACCCTGTATCGACACTAGGGGCATTTTATGAAAATGAAATGATTGAAAGATCCCCAAAGAGTTAAAGCCAACGAGAAATTGGGATCACAAATCTATCCAAAACAATCAAACCTCTTGTGTCGAAACTAGGGGCATTTGTGGAAGATAAAAAAAAAGATAGACCCCTGATTTTTTTCTAATGCCAAACGAACTGATGAGTGAGTGCAAGAAATAAGTAGGGATGCGGGAAAATACGTTTCTCCCCAATGGATGTCTCTTGACGAACTAATGTAACTTGTGGAATCCGAGTAAAGCGCTTCGCAAATGGATCTACCTCGAGCTTAGACGAAAGCTTAAACTACTTATGTTTAAGAGAGAGCTCATAAAAAGATGAATGCCCAAACTCGGAACCATATCATCAACAAAGGCGATGTCTCGTCTCAATTGGAGGTCAAGTGCCAAAGATCTAAGACCTCAAGAAAAGTAAAATCAATTAAACAAAGACTGTGTTGGTTGAGATATGAAATACAATACTGTTGTTCATTTAGATTCTATCTAATTGCTAAGCAAGAACAAAGTGTTTGAATCTATCAGATACACCCCGGTCATAAAGAAAAGAGGCCGAATAAAATAGAAAAATACTCGTAGAGGTTGAGATATTAAAATCACCATTTGTTGTTCATCTAGACTCTTGTCTAAATTGCCAATGTAAGAACAAGAATGTACCGATTCTATTAAATATACCCTGAGTATAAAAGAGCCCAAGGCCATAGAATCTTAAGCACACTGACTTCCGAATTTGAGAAGCGAGGCTCAACCTCATGACGCGTGGTTGAAAGATTAAGCATTCGAGCGAACAAATCCCTCGAAAAACTCAGGGCAAAACGTCTTGGCGAAAGACAAGTCCCCAAAAGTGACAGCATGAATCTCGAAGAACATCGATTACATGTGGTTTCCTCTCGACACACTCTAAGGAAGAAAGTATGGAACCGATTCTTGAAAGTATTTCAAAACCGTTGAAGAAGACGCTAGTGTTTTGAAAATTAAGGAAGTCTAACTTCGAACTTAAATCACTAAACAAAGTTGTGATTAAAAAGTATTTCGCTAAACTGACCAACGATACTCAAATCCATATAATCACTAAGAAGAATTGTGATTAAAAAGTGTTTCGCTAAACTGACCAGCGGCACTTAAATCTATATAATCACTAAGCAGAATTGTGATTAAATAGTATTTCGCTAAACTGACCAGCGATACTCAAATCCATATAATCACTAAGCAGAATTGTGATTAAATAGTATTCGCTAAACTGACCAGCAATACTTAAATCTATATAATCACTAAGCAGAATTGTGATTAAATAGTATTTCGCTAAACTGACCAGCGATACTCAAATCCATATAATCACTAAGTAGAATTGTGATTAAAAAGTGTTTCGCTAAACTGACCAGCGACACTTAAATCTATATAATCACTAAGTAGAATTGTGATTAAATAGTATTTCGCTAAACTGACCAGCGATACTCAAATCCATATAATCACTAAGCAGAATTGTGATTAAAAAGTGTTTCGCTAAACTGACCAGCGGCACTTAAATCTATATAATCACTAAGCAGAATTGTGATTAAATAGTATTCGCTAAACTGACCAGCAATACTTAAATCTATATAATCACTAAGCAAAATTGTGATTAAATAGTATTTCGCTAAATTGACCAGCGATACTTAGATTCTATATAATCACTAAGCAGAAATGTGATTAAAAAGTGTTTTGCTAAACTGACCAGCGGCACTTAAATCTATATAATCACTAAGCAGAATTGTGATTAAATAGTATTCGCTAAACTGACCAGCGATACTTAAATCTATATAATCACTAAACAGAATTGTGATTAAATAGTATTTCGCTAAATTGACCAGCGATACTTAGATTCATAATAATCACTAAGTAGAATTGTGATTAAAAAGTATTTCGCTAAACTGACCAGCGATACTTAAATAACCACTAATCAGAATTGTGATTAAAAAGTATTTCGCTAAACTGACCAGCGACACTCAAATCTATATAATCACTAAGTAGAATTGTGATTAAATAGTATTTCGCTAAAAAAAAATATATACAATCAGCAAACTAAGTCAAGATGTGTACTCATGTACAATCCAAAGACTAGGCGAGGTGTGTAGAAATATGGTCGAAACCACCAGGCTCGATCTACATGATCGATAAACCAGGAGCGATGCATATTCTAAACAAAGGTGAATCGTCAACGAGTGGATGATAAACCGACTTTGAAGAATGAAGGGTAAATTACACGGGTCTCCCGAGAGACTCGTCAGGTTTGTTCTCTTTTCATTCAAGGAAGCCAAAAATAAACTATAAATTGGGTGTTTTCAAAACGCAGTGCCTATTTTCAAGCTTGGACATGCATTTTTCTAAACCAAGTGTTTTCTACAAATTTTGTCCAAGAGGGGCATTCTGTAGACACTCATTTTTCACACCTAATTTTATAGTTTATACTTTTCATAAATCTGAGTCTATAAAATTTTCTCGAATTCTTTCACGGACTCATTGCACGATTTATATTAAAGACGATTATTTTTAGAACAATTGAGTTTTTGAAAATAATTGATTTTGGATTCTTAATAAAGTTAAGGTAGTAATTTGTCTATGTTACAACACTTAGAGAAGTTATTATACTTAGAATATTCAAGGTTTTATTTAATTAATTACCTTGGGTATTTATAAAAAAAATTAAAAATTAAAAAAAAATATATATATATTTTACAAAATATATATTAGCGTTTTTATTAAATAAAGATTAAATCCCATTGGATTGAAAACTTGATTTAGTGACATGTCAAGTGGAGATTGCTCCATTATTTTAAACATTTGTAAATGTTTAAAATAGTTTTCTTTCCAACGGTCAAGTTTGTTAAATGGGCCTTTGGGCCCTAGGGTTTCATAGCTTGGCCTATAAATACCCATCTTAACACCCTAGCAAAAGGGACTTCAACTTTCGACCTTCAATCTTCACCTTCTTCTCTCTCTTTACACATTAGGCTGCCGAATTAGACCCTATTTTTCTAAGAAACCTAAGCAAGAGCACCAACTAGATTTGTTGAGTCATAAGTCTCTTGATTAGGGTTTTCATTTTTTTTGCAAGGATATAAAGAGTAACCCTTTGTAAGCTCTTTTTCCTTTCTTTTGTTTATTTAAATTTGAATTTGAATTTTACTTTCATTTGATTTTTTTTTTCTTTATACTTTATATTATGCATGATTTCCTTTAAATTTATTGTTTTGATAGGCGTGTAGGTTTTATTTATGTACCTTAATCATGTAAATAAGTAGAATAGAAATAACATGTAAATAAATAAATAAAAAAGCAGAAAAAGTTTTCAAAAACACTACCAAAAAAAAAATGTAAAATTTGCCTTATTTTGTATAGTTGATTTTTTTATTCTTTTAAGTAACTAGATCTAAGGTTTTTTTTTATTTATATAAATGTTTAATTGTATTATTATAATTTTTCTGCAAAGTTTCATGTTAATTGGGATCCATTTGGATCACCAAATAATTTTTTTTAGCTAGGATTAGGTGGAAAAACCAAAAAAACAGCAAGTTATTCTACAAGGAGACGCATGTTCTTCAGCCTTCCAGCACTTCTCCCAGGGTCTCGGCGCTTTCCAGACGACGCTTGCTCTGCCCCAGCTGCTGCTGAATCAGGCTTCTGACGCTTCCCAGGCGACGCTTGCTGCAGTCTTCAACTTTTTTATTCTTTTTTATTTGTTTATTTGTTTATTTTTTTTTTATTTCTGCATTTTAGATTTAGGTTTATTTTTTGTTGACATTTTTTTATTAGTTAAGAGTTTGTGGCTTGTTTGATCATAGGTTAGAAAAAAAAATTAAAATTAAATCCTAACTAAAATTGAACTTAGCCCAAACTTAGACTTAGAATTTTCTTCAGACATAGGACTTTTTTATTTTATTTTATTTTATTTATTATTATTTTATTATTTTATTATTATTTTTTATTATTTTCATTATTATTTTTATTTAAATAAAAAACCCCAAAATAGTAAAATTTTAGACCTTTAAATAATTCACTAAAGTTTCTTAAAAATTAATCTAGACTTAGGCCAATTAATTTTTGATTAATAACTTGCCTAGTTTTGATTTTTAGGATAACTTTATGTGTGAATTATTTGCTCTCGTTTTCTTTTATCTTTGCTTATTTGTTTATCTCATGCAAACTCATTAAATGCTTAAAATGGAAAATCCTAAAATGTAAAGCGTAAGAATGTTTTAAAGAAAGGCCAAAATTAATTAGTAGAGACCTTAGGGGCGTTGTGGGACATAACGTCTAAGAAACCCTTTCCCACACGTAACCAAACGCCGAACTCACATCTTTTAAATTCCTAATTTTTGAAATTAGGTGGCGACTCTCTAGTCGTGAGGTTAATTAATACTGAAAAAAGTTAAAAAAAGGCCTATGACATACTTCCCATTAAAAAACTCTCAATCTTCCCAGATTCGACGGGAAGGTAAGATATTGAGTTGTCTATAAAGCCTCGTTTTTAAAACTTAAATTTTTTCAACATTAAAATTAATTCCCCTCACGTTTTCAAAAAATAATTTTTTTAAAGAGTGCCCAGAATTTTCAAACTAGTTGATCAAAAGTCTTTTTTAAAAAAAAATCGATCACAGAGAGGGTTTCTTAGTAAAGAGGGAAATGGATTGATATCATTTAATGAATCTATGGTGTGAAGTATATATATAAATAGTCAAGGTCGGTTGAGGCATCATGAGGTGGATAACTTGCTCATTATGAGTGTTGGTCATAGCCTGGTCATAGCATGAAGTGGAAAACTTACTAATTAAGAGTGTCGGTCATAGCCTGGTCATAGTATGGGGTGGATGAAGCACGAGGTGGTAAGAAGCATGATGTGAATATATTTAACACTTAAGATAATAAAGCATGTGAATATCCTAGCATGATGTGGGTTAAGCATGAGGTGTATTTAAGTATGAGGTGTGTTAAGCATGAGGTGTGTTAAACATGAGGTGTGTTAAGCATGATGTGTATTAAGCATGAGGTGTATTAAGCATGAGGTGTATTAAGCATGAGGTGTGTTAAACATGAGGTGTATTAAGAATGAGGTGTATTAAGAATGATGTGGTTAAGCATGTGGCGGCTAAGCATGAGGCGGCTAAACATGTGGCGGCTAAACATGTGGCGGCTAAGATTATGGCGGCTAAGATTGTGGTGGATAAGCATGTGGTGGCTAAGCATGTGGTGACTAAGCATGTGATGGCTAAGCATGTGGTGGTAAAACAAAGCATGACAGAAATCTCGACAAGACATATTATCCTTAAACGGACCTCTCGGTCCTAACTAAGAATCTCAGTCGGGTCTCTCGGTCCTAACTCATAAATATCAGTCGGACCCCTCAGTCCTAACTCATAAATATCAGTCGGACCCCTTAGTCCTAACAAAATTTACTCGGTCCTAAGTCTCAGATTTCCTCGGTCCTAAATTCCAATCTCTTGGATCCTTGGTCTTGGCCAAGACCAGAGATATTCGGTAAATAAATTGTAGGGTGTGACAATTATCATCTGACATATATTCAAAACTGTACTATGTAGTTTTATTGAATGCTTTATTATAAAGAGGAGAAAACATCTCATCAGGATTGTCATTACAAACTTCTTTATTTATTATAATATCAGACATTATTTCACAGTCCAAAAGGGGTGTGATGTTGTTATCAACACTCAAGTTGATTAGGGGAACATTAATCAGCTGCTGGTAGGTTTGTGGATCAACATCCACGTCCTCATCTGTTAGAGAAAGATCACTGACCATCTTTTCTATAATTTCATGCCAACAAGTAGTAATTTTCCTAATCATATTAAGGGATGAATTAGGATCAAAAGAACAATCTAAAAAGATTTTGAAACTTGGAGAGCAAGTTTGTAAAACTTTGTTGTGGAAAGACTTAGGGAAATCAAAACAGCGTGGTCTCCCCTTCTCGCACAAACTGTCCATTTAGGGTTAGAGGAATAAGTATATATTGTTTAGAAATTTTACCTTTCTTAGATTCCTCACCCACTGTCGGAGTATAACCTACACCGAAGTTGTCTAAGTCGTAACAAGACTAGGGGAAAGAAGTCATGCTAGTAGCATTTGGCCTTAGACCCATTTTTGGGAAATATCTCATTTTCTACATGAGACGCATGGAGATCACGTTGTAGGAAGTGAAGTTAGGAGTGGAAGATGAGTCTTGACCTTGCATAAATATTGGACAAATATCGAATCCACTTAAGTCAATCTCTGGGTTGATGGAGTGAGTTGAATCGACAATGGTTGTGACATATTTCTCACCCTCTATGGTGACGAGTTTGTCGTTAACCATGAAACCGATTTTCTGATGTAAGGTGAAGGCAAGAGCCTTTGGCTACTACAACCAGGGTCATCCCAAGATTAGGTTGTACGATGGTCGCATGTTGATTACGCATAACCCTACATTAAAAGGTATATAAGCTACGTAGATCGTTGTTCGGAAACTACCCATAATCTCTCGACGAGAATTATCAAACACTAGTAGAAAAAGGGGTATTAGTAAGGGCGAAAACCGTTACTGAAAGTATCGAACGCCGTTACTGAAACATAATTGTAACGGCAAATAAAACCGTTACCAATCGTTACTAAAAATTACCGTTACTGATATCCAACACAAAGAACTTTAATTGACACCTTATCTGTAACGGTTATAAGGAAAACCGTTACAGATACTAGTAAAGATATTAGGAAGACATTTCACTATCTGTAATGGTTTGTGAATAACCGTTACAGAAACTCTATTAGTAACGGTTTTCTATTAAAACCGTTACTGATATCAAGTTGTATATGTAACGGTGTATATAGCCGTTACTGATATACTCATATCAGTAACGGTGTAATATAGCCGTTACTGATAAAAAAATATTAGTAAGGGCGTTCGAGCGCCGTTACTACCAGTCGTTACAGAAGATTTATTTTCTACTAGTGAAAGCCACAGACGCACATGTCTAAGGGAAAAAAATTATCAGTAGAAATGTCAATTTCTTGGAGAGTCTTCCAAGGACATATGTTCAATGCTTAATCATTGTCGATCAGAGTCATATGAATGACTTTATTAACCATCTCTACAGAAATATAAAGAGCATTAACATGAGGTTCATCGAGAGCAGGTAGGTCTTTGTCCTCGAAACCTATCATGTTGATCTGAGGAGTTGCTGAGATGATATCAACCAACTCTTCAGGAGTCATGTTGATTGGTATACTAGCCTGTCTTAGTTCATTCAGAATATCCTGCTTGTATTCGGTAGAATACATCAGGATTTCCTAGATGGAAATGTTGACATTTGTCTTCTTAATCTGAGCAAGAAGACTATCGTCGGGATTTAGAGCTTTGGGCTCATTTTCCCTTCTTGGATCATTAGATTGTCCAGGGAGATTAACAACAATGGTTGTTTTCATAAAACTAGGTTGGAAGTCGGTTCCACTCTGGGTTGCTAAGACTTCTCGTTGCACTATTTTTGGTGCGCTCAAAGTGGGTTTTTAATAATCCACAAATTTTGAGGTATTGTTGGCAGATGTGAAATTCGTCGATCCTCCTTTTTGGGCCATGGGTTGACATGGGGTTAATTTTATCGGTCCAAATTTCGAACCCAGGGTTTGTTTTCTCGGTCCTAGGCTAAACCTTAGGACCGAGTGTTCTTATTTTGGTCCAAATTTTCAGATGTCCATAACTTTTGATTGGGATCATGAAATTATAATTCGTAAGATACAGTAAGTTCATATGATCATGAAGAACAAAAGCCCTAACATAAATCACGATTTTGAAGCCCTTACAATGATCAATTTAAAATACCATTTCTAGGTCAAATTTTGGGATCTTTCAAATTGGGCCATTTCAAGGCCAAATTTTTGTTCCGTTAGCTTTAAAAAGATGAATATAGTTGATCTAAACCTAAACAAGAACATCATAGCATCAATAAGACAATTTTTGAAGATTGAATTAAAATTCAAAATTTTTCAAAAATAAGATTTGATCAAACATAATCAAAGTGATGAAACAGTTACTTGAAATTCATCTCAACATGTTAATAAACATGTATAACAACTAATTGGATCAAAAAATATTGATTAAAAATAAGAACATAAAATTTCAAAATTTCAATTTTTTAAACTTGAATTTCAAATTTTCAATTTGATCAAACATGATCAAAATGTGATTACAATTGTTTGAGATTCATTCTAACATGTTAAGAAACATGTATAACAACTAATTAAACCAAACAAATTGGATTAAACTCAAGAACATGAGATTTAAAAAAAAAAAATCAATTTTCAAAATTTTGATTCAAGTTGATTTGATCCGATTTCTTTCAACAGAAAGCTCAAATATGATATATAGGATGATTGTAAACAAAGAAATTCTATAATCAAGGCTTAGAACATATCAAATCCGATCAAACAAGAAAATTGGAAAAAATTCAAAGTTTTGATTTCAAACTGAAATTCAAAGTTTTTGAATTCATACCAGCAGCTGGAGAACACTCCTTGAATGTGCTGGAGGCTATCCAGAAGCTTAGATCGAAACTTAGATCGTTGAAAGAGGTTTTGACAAAAACCAGACTTGGCCGGAATCTTCAAATCTTCTTTCAGTGGGCGTTGGTGTGTAATTGTTTGATGGTTTGGTAGTGGAAGGGTAATTGGCTAATTATAGTACCCTAAGGTCGGTCATGGAGGGATAATTCGAGACAAATTTGATCTCCGACGATCTTATCTGCAAAATTTTATTCGATAGCTAGTAGTTTTATCCAATGCAGGATAAGGCTTCTAGATAGAGGACTATCGTAGGCGCTGACAAGAGTAACACGTGGCCGAAAAAATCAAAGGATTTGATCGCTTGTGGAGGAAGCTAAAGCTTCTAGAAGAATCGCGCCGACGAGGTCGCGATTTCGGCGAGTCCTGCATCCTAACGAAGAAGACGAAAGAAACGATACCGTTTCGAGTGACGGAATGCCGAGTTCTGTTTGGTTCCATCCGCGGTCAGCCTAGTTGACTAACGGGGTTAGTCTTTCCTATTAGTTGATCGGGTGCGGACGCGCGCGCTGGATCCTTTGTAGCGGGAGTCTGACGCATTATGGGCTGTTGGATGAGATCTGGGCGCTCATCTGATGGTCCAGAATCCTGTTGCAAAGATTTAACAAAATTTCTGCTACACTGGATTATCCAATTTTATTCTTATTTAAAATGTTTATTAAAATCGATTTTTAATTCCTTTTAAATTCATTTCTTCACAACAAATTTCAAAAAAAATATTTTTAGAATCATAATAACAATTCGAACCCAGATGAAGTTCTGACCATCTGTCAAAGAAAAAAAACGAATGGATCTTGGAGGATTCCCAAGAAATTCTTTGATTTCTTCCGGAAGCGGATGATTAATCACCCGCTTCTCACGTTCCGTGAATAGCGGGGACATTGAGGAATATCCAGAAAGGCATTTCAGGATTATGTCTGATTCTATTTCTATCTCTGTTCGTTCCGTTTGAAGAAAGGAAGGATCCCAAAGAATCAATATTTCTTTTAGTTGTTGAATCTCTCTTTGATTGATCAATGTGTTTTCTTATTGAAAAGATCAAATCAAATAACAAACCTTTCTGTTGTGGTATTGGATTAGTATAGATCTCTAGTAGCTTCAGTGGCATTGACGGCTTTCAGGTATGCCTTAACTGAATTCCAATTGATACGATTTTCATCATTCATGTCATAGATGACATATCACGCAAAGTATGATACTCTTCGATGGTATGGCCTGCGTATCGGTGAAATAGACAGAAGAATAGTCGAGACCAGAAGGCCGAGGAAGTGGTTTATCTCTGGACAGAAAAATGGATTTCCGAATGGAAAATAGGTAGGAATGGATAGGGGTAATGGCAGGTAGTGAGCTATATTAGGTCCCCCAGGTTGTTTGGGAGAACCTTGTTGGAGGAGCACCGGTTCACTCTAACAATATGTTTGCGTTGAGGGTCTTATATCCGGTGGTAGAGGATTGACAATTGAATCACTAATCTTGCTGGATTAGCACTTCAATTAGCTGTGGTAGTATCCGTTGGTGCGAGTGAGCGTTCCCACTGCATCGATCATAGTAAAGTGTTCAATTAACCGATGTCAACCTATCCACCCACTCTTAGTGTTCGGGTTTCCGGTGTGCTAGAATCAATAGTAGAGAATGCGCTGTGAAAGAATCTGACTCGGACAAATGATCTGACGCGGCGGCACCTGGAACCACACACACTGTTGTCGTTGCCCTTCGTTATCGCCTCTTACATACGCTTACCACTCACCCACACTAGGTAGGGCTAAGACTAAGAATAAAAGTTGCTCTTCTGATTTATCCTGTCTTTCAAGGAGAGGAGTTGTTGGAGCTAGTATAGGTTCGCGAAGAGTTGCGGAGCTAGTATAGGTTCGCGAAGAGTTGCGGCAAGTAACTGAACTAACTTTTTTTTTGTGCAACTTGGCACTAGGATGAGAATTAGCCCTTACTTCTTGCTCTTCAGGCGAGCCGTTCGGCGGGTATTTTTGAATATTTTATTTAATTGTTTTTAATCATAAATTAAAAATAATTCATGATTAATTCACAATTAAATATTTTTATCCAGTTCTTTGGTCTAATTTGGATAAAATAAATACAATATTATATTCTCAAATCAATTTTTTTTTGGAGAGTGAAGGTACTCGGGCGGGTACTGGGTCGGGGATGAGGAGTGTGTAAAACTCAAACCAGATGCCCAACTATATTTATTTATTTTTAATAAAGTTTATTGTGTGACTTTTCAAATATTTTATCATTACAAATATATCATAAATATATCATTTTAATTTGGTTTTATTCACACTTCCCTCCAAACATGATCATAAGTACACTACAACTTTAAATTTTTTATATTCCCAAAAAAATTATTTCTCTACATAAATCTTCAAATTCAACTTTTTTTTAATAATAAAATATTACTCTCTTATCATTCTTCATATTTAATCTTTATTTTTTTTTTTCAATTTTCATTATAGTTTTTCTCTACTCTAGTTTATCTTTTTTTAAATCTACAAAAATAAGTATGTAGGTAAAAAATATTTTTATTTGTATTTTTTATATTTTGATATTACTAATGTTAAAATTATTTATTAAAGATGTTTTTTTTTTCTTTAATCCTCATAATTTTATAAGTTTTTTAATTGGGTAATGGAGTATCTATTGTGATTGAATATCCGACGAATCGAGAACGAGTACTTTACTACTGGTCGGGTAGGGTACCCGTTTTCATCCCTACTCAACCGAACAAATTCAAATTATATATATATATATATATATATATATATATATATATATATATATATATATATATATATATATTTGACTTCGTCAAATTTATTTTCTTATTTAAATTAATTAATTTATTTAATGAAAAAAAAGAGAACCTTATTATTCAACTTTTTTTTTTCTTCTAGGACTCTTTTATATTGTTTTTCGTAAGATTTTTATTTTATTTTTAAATCTTATTTGATAAAATAAATAATATTGTTTTTCGTAAGATTTTTATTTTATTTTTAAATCTTATTTGATAAAATAAATATTACTTAAGTTTTTGTTAGGTTAAATTATTATAATAATTTTTAATTAAAATTAAAATTTTAAAAAAGTAGAGTAAAAATATTTAAATATTTTATTGAATGAATTTGAATAATTTATATTTAATGTTAGAAAAACAAAATATAGAATATATGATTTTCGGATAAAAATCCCAGTATAAAGCACGTCTAGGAACCCTTAATATCATAAATCATAATGGAGTCGCCTTTAACAAAAAGATAAATTTTACTGGTTCAAGACCTCTCCTCCATCCTCATGGAACTTCAAGCTTCTTCCATAGTACTCCGTGCGTTTTACAATCCTTCATTCTTCCATTGTTGTCAGACCTCTCACAACGTCCCTTTACATTCTCACTTATTTCACTGCTTGAGGTTCCGCAACATAATAACAAGGTGCAATGTAAAGCATCACCGTGCAGATTTCTGTTTAGAGGCGTCTCTGAAGAATGAGACTTCAGATGGGAAGAATCAAGGTAAGGAGAATAAATCGAATGATCTGTGGGAGGGTTCTGAGTTCGTTGAAGTGATTGGTATTGGCAGTAGGAAAGATGCTATTATCGACTTTTGCTTGAATTCTCCTCTCCGTTCCAACTCCTTGCGGTTCTGGTACTTCCCCCATTCTTATTCATATTTTTCTGGTATTAAGGTCGCTTCTGATTATCGTTTTAACCGGAATTGCTGAAATTCAATCCCTATTTGTGTCTGCCTTAACTGTTTGTTACCTATATATGGATAATTATAAGCTTCCCTTTGTTTATGGAAGAAATTCTCTGAGGAAAATTACATCCCACCCAGGATTATGCCAGATCTTATCATTTCTTACTTTGCATCTAGTTTTATTTTCCTTCTTTTCGATCAAGCTTGATATTCAGTTAGTTACGATTTATAGCATTGCTTCACTGGATATGTTATTGCATTTTTCTATATATTATATGTTCTTTACCAAAAAAATTTGATTATTTGTCTGTCGTTCTTTATTGCGTTTCTTTAAAATCGCTCACTATGGTGAGACTTACACCCCCACCACATTCCTTTTGTCACTATACGAAAGAACATACACTTTGATGTCATGTCTGAGGACAGAAAAGGAGAGGACTAATCTTCTTTTTTATTGTCTGCTTCCTTTAATCTGTTGTTTGTATTCATTCCTATGTGTGTGTGGAGATGACAGACTTCCTAATTAGATCCACTGTCTTTGTGCCAAAACTTGGTTTGCCGTTCTTGTTTGATATTTAAGCCAAAGTTGAAGCTTGCTGGGGAATGTTTTCTTCTTGTTGTGTTTCTTTATCTCTTTGTTAAGATTGACCAAACAGTGGAAATTTCCATTATCTGAAACGATAAGGATGTTGTGATATCTAGGTGATGCCTTATGCTGGGGAATGTTTTCTTCTTCTTGTGTCTCTTCATCTCTTTGTTAAGATTGACCAAACATTTTTTTTCTTCTTTAGCTGTTTCACTAAGAAATATCCTATGGATTGCCAAACGTATCCGCGTTCTTACTTGAACATTGTATCACAGGGATATTCTCTATAAGGACTCAGAGAATTTGCAACTACAGGAAAAACTTGCTAAAAAAGGTTAGTTGACAACGATTTTATTAATATGCTCAGTGAATTAATAATTTTGTAAACATACAACTTTTTTCATTATTCATAGTCATCGCTAAGGTCGCATTTACTATGGTGAAACATCCAAAGGTCAATGCATTATTTGTTTGCTGAATTGGATAGGCTTATGGGTTGTGACATTTATCATAATAAGAAAGAAACAAAACAACCAATTGGCCATGTATTATGAAACTGTGTTTGCAACGTTCCATGTTTAGCTTGAGTGGCATAGTCTAGAGTACCAAATATTATATATATATATATATATATACTAAAAAGGTAATGTTTGTCAATTCAAGATTTCAATCAACAAAGAAAACAAACATCTTCAAAAATAAAAGAGAACGCGTCCAAAGTGATCAAGTTTCACAACTTGATCCCATAGAAGCCAAAAAGCAAAGAAAAATTACAAAGGAAAGCTCTCAAGTATAAGTATTAAAGTTCAAACCGTAAAGATGAGCTTTCTATTTAATCATCCCCTTGGAACTTCTCCAAACACAATGAAAGTCATTACTATTGTTATTGAAGATCCTTTGATTCCTTGCTAATTAAATACACCAAAGGATGCAAGCAAACAAAGCAACCCAAACTCTTGCTTCTTGCTTTAAAATGCCATGAGACCTCTTTCTATAATAAACAATTGATCATTCAGGATGAAATTGATGCAAACCCTCAATTGGGTCTTAGAATCTTGAAAGAAAGGGAAAGTGAGATAATTTCTTGATAGAGTGACTTAGAACTACTATTTTTATTAAAACTAAAGTTGATCTCTTTATAGTAGGGTCTCCCCTTATTTTTAGATGCTATTATATGTATTCAGACATTATATCTAATTATCTAGTTCCATGTGCCAATCATGTTTTTCTTAATTGACTCTACAATGGCTTCCTACCTCGTCCTTTAGATCATAATGCGTGGGGCGTATCTCAGTCCTTCATTCTTAGGGTTTCATTTAGAGAACCCTAATTCGTATTAGAGACAAGTCGTATCAGTTCGATTTTGAACAGTTTTTTGTTTGGTACTATGTACCCTTTGATGTTACCTTTTTTGAGTAATTCATTACAAACTATGTTGTGACTTGTATCTAATTGGTATCATTCCCCATGAAAATGTATCTACTTGCCCAAGTGTCTTCTTTCCGATAATTTAATAAATGTAGTTATGGACTTCACTTATTTAAAAAAAACGAGTTAACAACCATTAATCTCTCTCCCTTTAGACTTCCCCCAGCTTCCCTTCAACTGATCTCCAATTGACCAAAAAGACACAGTAACCTCCAACGCAACATATTAGCCTTCAACGGCGATACATCCCTAGCTTTCAAGGGGGATGTAGTAGTACTAGCCACTTTAGATGTAATCTAACTTTTTTTTATTTCATGGCAGGGCCTTTAGTGACCATAATACAATCGGAATAGAATATCGCTGTAAATCAGAGATGTATAATTTGTATATTATTTCCTTTTCTTTACATAAATTTTACGAAATAACATTTACTAGAACAAATATATAAATTAGCACATTCAGGTGCCAAATTGATTTAAACACGGAAAATTGCTTTTCATTTGTTTTCTTGATGCATTTATGTCTCTTGCTTCCTTTGTGCACATACTCTAATCTTTTTCTTATGCTTTTTTTGCAGAAATCACCCCAAGAATTGTGGAAGTTCCTTTGACGTTGCATTCATGTTCCAAAGCCGTTATTCTTGTTTGTAGATTCCATACCTCTCACTACTTGATTTTAATGTTTGTTTCCTTTATTGTTGTGGTGCATGTGCTACAGCACATTGCTGACATGATGTTTTCATATATGGGAATAATTGCTCAGGTGGCTAGTGCAGCTTATGGTTCTCACATTACTAAAGTTATTGATATTCTGAAGAGAGTTAAAATGGCAAATGGATTAGCTGTTGGTATCGTTTTAAAGCCCTTCAGTTTTGAAGGAAGAAGGCGCCAAGATGAGGTAGGAAGCTCAAGCCTCATCTTCTCCCTCTGTGAATGGATGCTAGAGAAACATTAACTTAGCATGTCTTTCTCTATGACCTTGTATCTTTGCTTGGATTTATGATACTGAGTTGATCAATGCATATTCAATAGATTCTTAGTAGTTAACCTCATGTCTGGACTCTTAGTGATGTAAATATGGACAACATGGTAGGACTAAACTATTTCATAGGAGAGGCTAGTAAAAATGATGTCCTTATATTCCGTCAATTATGGGCATGATTAAATGCAATATTAGGGCTTATGAATATTTAACTTCACTCTGCTAAATAGAGTGTTTTATCCTTCTTCTGCCTTCCTTTTATTTACTATATCATTTCTCCAAAGGCTTTAATAATGATGGTTGATTATTTCCATTGCAGGTGAAAGATTTGGAAAATGAACTTCAGGACCATACCAATTTGTGTGTTAGTGAGTTATATATTTCCTAAGAAGTGTAATGGCATCAATATGAAATATGATTGATTAGGCAATGCAGTTTATGTTTCTTATACATATGTTTTTCTCAACCCAACTTTATCTGTAAAAGCAAAGAAGTTTTATTATTGAAAATGACAAGTCTATTATAGGATACAACAATACTACTAACATAAGATAGTAATATCCTAATGAAATTTAATTATTCTAAAATCATATATAATATTATAGAATGATATTTTAATATTAAAAAATATATATTTTTCAACACTTCCCATAAATCCAAGTTAGTATGTTATTTTCTTGAAAAAGGTCATCTTTTTATAAAATTGATGAAATAACGTGTTCATGGGTTACACAAGCAAAAGAACAAAAACAGAAAAGAGACAACAAATAAGGTTAGATTCCTATGAGAAATAATTCCATCCTATGTAAACCCCCCTCTTTATTGATGCGAACGCTTGGAAGAGGAAGCCTTTGATCTTTTCTATCCCATAGCTCTTTCCATCAAAGATTCTTCTGTTACGTTCCTTCCAAATCGTCCACCACATAACGAGGGTGATGGGCTTCCAATCGTTGTTGATGGATTTCGTGTTGCTCTAACCAACCCATTGCTCCCAGAAGTCAGCGACCCAAGTTAGTAAGTCCTATGACTAACTTGCATTTACAGCATAGTTTTAGGCTTTAATAGTAACAACATTCTTGTCTCCCCCTCTCATGCCTCGTTTACTCCCGCTCTCCCAACTTTGGCTATTAAGACTTCATCTTCGACTCAACTACAACCTGCCTTATTACCAGTGACTTCTGTATCAATAGCTTACTTTGTTTCTAACAACTTCATCTCCAACTCATTTTATCTCCTTTTCTTTTCCAATAGTTGAAGATAGAATTTTGGAAATAGAAAAACAACGTGATGTTACGCTTACCAATAGTCGTACCATAAGAAAAACAAACTAACTGGACCATTGGATCCCTCCACCAATAGTTACGCCAACCATTGACGGAGGTAGAGAAAGACTGTCAAATTGTAACATAATGTTGTGATACCATGTAGAAAAATAAAGAAGTTACATTAGTGAGAATACCATGTCTTACATAATGATACAAGACGTGTATCATAGCTAGTAGTATCCTAATCAAAGTTAATTTTTCCCATTCATATTAATATTATATGCTGATCTTATAACTTAATAACTATCTAATATTTCAACATTATCATTCCATCTTGAGTACAGGCGAGAATTTATAACTCCTGTTTGTACCTAATAATAGTTGTATTAGGTAGTCTCTCAATTATTTCTTGGAAATCTCTGACAACTTTGTTGATTGTCTTATTTTGTGTGTATATTTTTGGACTGATAGGAGAAAGTAACAGAGCAAGGCATCTGCATGATATTGGCTTATTTTTGTTCTAGTTTCCAGTTTGTGGTAAATAGGATATAAGCTGTTTTACATAGTAAGTTACTCCATCCTCACTAATACTAGTTAGCAGAGAGTTCCTTTAAAATGTATCCTTGAGATGCATTGAGACCCGCCCACATGTTGTTCAACTCTTTTTTACAATGTGTTCCAATGTTTAATCTCAAACCAAAAGTAAACTAAATAAGCAGTGGTGTTATTCTCTTCAACCAAGCCTGTCCATCAAATAAACTTAAATGAGAAAACAGATAAGCAAATACCTTTAGGTTACATAATGATCTAGAGCATGATAATGAAGGTCAAGATGTGGGTTAATTTCTTCCTTTTTTATTTTTATTTTCTATTTGAATTATTTCTGCAAGCCTGTTGAAACATTATTTCCTATCTATCTATATTTGTCAATATTTAAGTTCTATTACCTTTGCAAAGTATTATCTCTCCCGTTTTTCTTTGGCACAGCGGTCAATACTAATGCACTTCTAGAGAAAGATTTAGTGACCCTTGATGAAGCATTAAATACTGCTAATGATGCTGTCTTAATGGCTATATATGCCGTATCAATTCTCATATCTGTAAGTTTATCCACATTCTGAGATCTGTGGCTTACATGGTTTGAGTTTCTCCAGCATTTCCTATTGATCATGACAGGGGAATAATAAGAAGCTTCTACATTCAGTTGCAAATGGGATGAAAGAACTCAATGTTTCAGATGTCACAAAGGTAAGCTATTTGATACAAATTATCAATCTAACTTCTAACCTGGCAGATGGATCTTTCTGATTGCACCTTCTCAAAAAAAGAAAAAGAAATTGTAACCATATTTAATGTGCATATCAAAACATATCATTTATGTCATAAACTTAAACTTCATGGATTAAAAACTAATGCATGTACAGATTCTGGAGAGCTACAAAGATGCGAAAATTGGATTTGGAGCTGGTTATAACATGAAGACATCTATCATGAGAGCTGTATATGACTGTCCTTTCCTTGGCATAAGCTTGAAGGTACAAATAATTTGGGATAAAAATGTGTTTGCATTTGAATTGTAAGTTTGTTATAGATTGGTCAGAGATCTCATTTTTTTTTTGTGTAACTGAGGATTTATTTTATCCATTTCTTATTATACAGGTTCCTTTTTATCATTCTAATGTTATTAACCTTTCTTTTACTATATTAGAACCATGGTGGCACTGTTATATGCATTGTAGCATCTCCAGTCATTGACAAAAACGATGTTGTGTCCTTTCTGGATACCTTTCGTCAAGTAACTGATTTCTCTGGTGAAATCGCGTTAGCTGTAGTTGAAGAACATAATGTAGTGCCCAACCAGATTATATCTACGGTTATTGCTTTAGGGTAAGATCCTTTCTCATCTTAGTAAAGGTAGCTAAAATTTGTGGTTTTGTTCTGTTATTATTATTTCTTCTGGGTGACAGATATTTGTTGTTCAAGGATTAAATACTTTAAATTAAGTGATGGAGGCAAAAACTGTAAGCCCGGGTTTTTGAGATTCGTTAAAGCCAGTGGATACGGTCGGGGAGCCCTTCTTGAGGATCTATGAGCTCGATAATCTGTTGGGCGACGTGCTTGTGTTTTTGTTCTTTTTTTAATAAAGGGTAAACTTTTCATTAATGAGAAAATTGTTGTGAATGTGATAAGCATTCAAAAGAAACAAAAAGAATTGGAAAAGAAAATGGAACACAATTACAGAAAATTAGATTCCAATAAGCTCAAAGAAGTCCCATCCGTTGCATATTCCTTTCTTCTTGATAGTATCGAGAGTAAGAAGAATGAAGCCTTTGATCTTAGCAATGCCATGCTTATTCCCTTGAAAGATTCTACGAATTCTTTCTTTCCAAATAGACCACAACATAATTCTTATTTTTATGTTTTGCGATTTATTTTTTATTTTTTATTCTCTCATATCATGTTCTTGTCGTTGTGTGCTTAAAAGACTCTCGTCAATTTTCATTATACATGGACCATTTAAAAAATAAAATTCCTGTTATATCTATAATTATGAATTTTCGTATATATGCTCATGCGCTTCTTCGTTTGATCCTTGTGTAAATTTTGTACAATATCAGGGGCACCAGCTCAAAGGCTCACGAGGAAACTGGGATATTTTCCAGAATTGCCAAAAGTTTTCCTTTCTTTTTCAATATATTTAATAGGAATAGTCTCCTTTTGCCATTGGAGGAGATGTCAAACTCAAGGTTTTCAGATGAAACACCTGAAGATTTAGAACAGGAACTCCAGATGTTATTGAGCAACAGTAGCAACCAAAAAAGTTCTTTCAGGTTCTACTCGGTTCATCTCTTGGTCTCATATGTTCTCTCTGAGATGCCTAATATCTTACACTCATGTTGATAGTCCCTCTGAAAGAAGCAGAGCTGAACTGGAGTTAGCTGTTGAGCCCTTATCTGATGACCAATACATAGAAGGTAGAATTACCATTCTCTCGTTTGCATAAGCATGATGGATTGGTGCTTACACATTTTTTTTTCTTTTGTTCCTGTTGAGAATATTTGAATTAATTAGAGAATATCTTGTAATAGTTAGATTGATAATTATCCCTTTTAATTATGTCCTAATGTTCAGGAAGATAATTATCTCTAGTTAGTTAGGATATCTATCCCATGATTATAGGAACCAGAGTGATCCTAGAAAATGCTATGTACATTTGTATCTAAAAGGTACTATCCTATGGAATAAAATACACACTTTCATTCTTCAAATTCACATTTTTGGGTAAAAGTTAACCCACTGAACAATTAATGTTGATAAATTCTTATTTTCCAGGGGAAAACATGTTCAACAGGGATAAGCTCTTGAGAGGTGATATAGGACCAGATTACCAGATTCTAGACGATAATGGGGCAATTAGTTCTAGAGCCTCACCCATGACAGATAATTTTTGCATCTTGAGGCTTCCTGCTGGTGTCAAAACACTTATAGATATGAAAAAGTCTCTCACTATCTCGAGTCCTTCTCAGCCTGAGATGAAAAATAAGGATGATAAGAGAAATCAAACTCACGGTGTCCAAGTTATAGACTGGGATGCATTGTCCGGTGCAGGTGCTGAAGCAGTAAATGATCTTAATGATGGCAGGCATCCAGTTATGGAGGGAAATAACAGCAGTATTAATAAACGAAAAGGAGGCATTCTTACTGTTCGTGCCGCGTCCATGCTAGTAAGTCACATGTCTTCAAGGACCCATGAGTTTTTTGAGAAGTGATAAAACTGAATAGAATAATTCTTTTCTTGTTGGTTATACCTTGTTTTTTTGAATGAGCAGTCAATCACATGCTTTATGTATTGTCTTGCATGGTGATGCTCAAATGCTGTGAATAGGTATCGTTGTGGGAAGAAAGTAGTTGGAAGTGTATCTAGCTAGCAAATGATGTGAGTAGTCAGTCACATGCTTTATTTATTGTCTTGCATGATGATGCTCAAATGCTGTGACTATGTATCGCAGTGGGAAGAAATTAGTTGGAAGTGTATCTAGCTAGCTAGCATAGCTGTTAGGGGAACCGTATTTTTTTTGTTTTGTTGGATAGTTAAAAACTGTGTAGGATCTTGGTCTCGATAGAATATCCTTCCTATTATAAGTCTTAGTCATGATGCATGCAGGAATCTGAGAGAGATTCAAGGAAGAAGTGGAACCCCATGGTGGTGATGAAATACAGAGGAGGAAAATATGAGGGGCGTTGCCAAGGAGGTCTTCCGGAAGGGAAGGTACAATATTGCTAACTGCAAATAAGGATGTAGTTATTTAAGAACTCAGTTTCTCATATATTTAAGGTACTAGTGGATCCTTGTTTGTATGGGTAGACAATAAACTAAAAAATGGCTCGGAAAATACAGGGCCACTTGTCCCTTGATGATGGGAGCAGTTATGATGGCATGTGGCGATATGGTAAGAGATCAGGTCTGGGTACATTCTACTTTAGTAATGGAGATGTCTTTCAAGGATCTTGGAGGGATGATGTCATGCATGGAAAGGTACGTACATAAAAATGTTTCTTCTTTACTTAATTAGAAGACGACAAGTCTTCAGTCCCAATAATGTATATTGCATTCCTTGACTTGATAGTAGGTACTTTTGAGGGGGAGTTAGAAAATAATCATGATGACTTGTAGTAGCATGTTTTCCTGTATTTCCCTTCTTTCATTAGCAATAGTAATACCAAGAGAAAGAATTGGACAGACGAGGCTAATTAGAATGTGATTCACCTGATGTTTTATTGGGGCAGGGCTGGTTATACTATCACACTGGGGATAGATTGTTTGTTAATTTTTGGAAGGGAAAGCCGAATGGTGAAGGACGCTTCTACTCCCAGCAAGGAGAGATATTTTTTGGCCAATTTAAAGATGGTTGGAGACATGGGCCCTTTCTTTGCATCAACGTTGATGGTTCCAGGTGCATGTCCGTTCTCTTTAATTTGTACTACATACAGTTATCACATGACTAATTGGGTATATAATCTGTATTAATTCTTCAAAAGTATATTACTAGTACTACTAGTTGTCTCGTGTCTTTCAAAAAGTATATCCTCCTTTTTGTCTCATTCTTATAGATTACCCTCCTTTTGACCGGTGATTTCATTTTGTGCAGGCGTATTGAAGTTTGGGAAGAAGGAGTTCTTGTAAGTCATAAGCATTTGGAAGAAGGAGTTCCACCTCCTCAACTAAGTAAATACTAGGAATCACGGCTTCTACAAACAGTATTGTCTTTCTGTTTCTCTATATCTTGTTTCCTCCTAATATTCTTGTGTGAGCATTAAGATGTTACTGATACACGGAAAAGGATATTAGGGCTAATATACTATGATTACTAGTAGTAGTTAATTTAATAAAGACGAAAAGTACCGACAGAAACTGATTCTGGCGGAAAAAAAGTTAAGGCTAATTACTCAAATATGAGCCATAAAGGAAAGAAAACTATTGATCAATTTGTTAAACTCTTCGGTTAATTCATATTCTCTCATCCCGTTGTATTGACCTAACAGTTAGGATTCTATCTCCATCCATTAATTCTTCGCTACTCATCTTGATATAATTCTTTTATTTTTGTATCAATATATTTTTTTTATCCATGATTTATACTTAATTCTAGTTCAATGTATAATAGTGGTATCAGAACTCGTTCTTAGCAAAATATTGTGTACAAATTGAAGTTTATAGTTGAAGCGATTTGTATTTGAGCTATCTGTCTGAAATTACCTATGTAATTTCTGTTTAGAAACCGTTCACAAGAATCTTAATTGAATTACTCGAGAAGAAGAAGTGTTGCATAGGATAAAGATCGTCGCAGACCTGTGTATTATTTTGGCGCGATCGCGAATCTGAGTTCGCGATATTCACACGATTGCGATCTTTTATGTGATTATAATCAGCCTTGTTAAACCTAGCGATTGCCAACATTGTCTATATTTTTCGATTCGTCCCTCGTCTGAGGACAGGGAAAGTGGATAAAATATAGTTGGAACTGTATCTCCCCATTCCATCAGTTTTGGTTGCTCACTGGTTGGATATACTTTTGGTCTAACTAAATATTTTCTTATGGAAAGAGAGTCTCTTTTGAAGTTTAAATTGCCAGAGAACTCAATTAGTCGGAAATGATGGAACTCGAAATGAAAAACGAGCTAAAATAGATGTGTTTGAAGTTTAAAGAAAGTGATAAAAAAATTAGATTGAAATGATAAACGACTCGACTGAATGAAAAAAACGATGACTGCAATGCAGAAGGTGATTATGCTATTAGAGGAAAATGTTAAGAACGAAACAGAACACAAGTCTGGTTCCTCAAGTGGCCCTACAAACCAGTATTGATGAAGTAAAAGTGAAGACTCAAGAGGTATAAGAGACAAAAACGCGACAATTTTGGGTTTGGAGAAGAGATATGCAGTGCTGCGAAATTATCGGTTATTTCCTTATAAATTTCAAAATTAGTCTTAAGAAACGAGATGCCACTAATGGTGATTAACGAACAGAAAGTGCAATCGACATTCAATTCATATGGTTGCATGAGCCACAAGATGCTTTTGAGTTACAATTGAATCTTCAACTATTGTTGTTAGCGGACGAACAAATTGAAGGAGTGGGTAATGATACACATAGAAATGATATTAGGATTAATGCACTATGTTGGATGTTACCATTACTAGTAGTAGTTAATTGAATAAAGATGGAAAGTTTGACCACAATTATTAGTAACAAAATAAAGCAGAAACAATTGAGCCTAATAAAAATTGATTATAGTGGGAAAAAGTTAAGGGCTACTTACTCAAATATCAGCCAAACAGGAAGGAAAACTATTAATCAATTTGTTAAACTCTTTGATTCATTCATATTCTCTCATCTCCTTGATTGTGTTCGCCTTACCGTTAAAATTTTATCTCTCTATTAATTCTTCACTACTCATCTTCATATAATTTATTTATCCTTGTATTATTTATACTTTTTTTTATTCAAGATTTATACATAATACTAGTTTAAGGTATAAAAGTTTCATTCTTTATATTTGTTATGGATCACTACTTTTTTTTAAATGACAAAGTGATTTTTAAGATATCAAGATCACGTATCAATTCTAGTTTAGAATTCTTTAAACAAGAGTGAAAGTTATCGGAGTCATGCAATCACAAGGCTAAGGAGGAGCTAATTCTTATATGTTAATTCCCAAGCAAGAGAGATCTTCAATTTTTTAAAAATGAAGGGTCATTATTATTTAAGTATTTAGAATTAAAAATAGTCATGATAGGTTGAATAACTAGAATTTTTCATTGGGAGTATAGAGTTTGAACTATATCTAAAATAAAATAATTCAAATTGAACCTAGTATAAATTGTGATCGGAGAAAATTGAACGCATAACAAAATATACGGTATTGTAATTTTATGGTTCAAATGATTTTTTTAACCTCAAAATTGTCGACGTACTTTAAAGTTCAAATGATTTTGACGTCTTTAAAATTGTAGAAATGAAATTTTAAAATTAATTGATTTTGACAACTTTAAAATTATATAAATTGAATTCTTGATTTCAAATGATTTCAAATGGTAGAAAATACCCTTCTAAAATTCAAGTGTTTTTTTTCAATTTTAAAAGAGTATAAATGGTATTTTGGAGTCAAATTGGTGTATGTCAACTTTAAAATTGGATAGTTACTGAGAAGTTTGGATGAGTCGGCTAATATGATCTACATATTTTGGTTACCATCTCGATAATTTTCTGGTGGACTATTTGATTGGAGAAAATCGTCGAGCTTTCAATGATCGTAATCGTATGATGCATATTATTCATAATGCTATTATTACAACGTTTTTTATATTTGTTTTAGAAAGTCGGTGGAGTCGGTTGAGATTTAATCACCCTTCTCGAAAACCTACGAGCTCGGTATTATATTGAGGGACGTGTTTGTATTATTTTCATATTTTGTGACTTTTATTTTTCTCATGTCATAATTCTTATCGTTTATAATATACATGGACAATTTATAAAATAAATTTGTGGTGAACAAATGGTCCCAAATAAATTATAAATAAAACCCTATAATGGTTTTACACGTACAAAGGCGATCATGTAAGCAATTTATCACATAAATGCAAGAATAACGTAAATGAGCAAAAATTGTTATTGGTCTGAATTTATTGTCAGCCACATTGTCGACGTGGCCCAATGTCACCTCATGGGTTTAAACGTGAAGTTTACTCTAATTGGTAAGATGGAAACAATATGAATACGGTGTCATTCCCGAATTAAAGTTAAAATGTGACTAATAGGGTCCTAAATACTAATTGCAAAAATTAAAATACAAAGTATGAACGTTTCATACAATTTCAATACAGATTTTCTTCAAAACTTTTAAACCAATCAAATAGGGTGTGAGAAGTGGCATCCTTTACCTCATGTCGTTTTTATTCATCATGTCCAATAGATTTTTTAAAGGGCTTACATGATTACATCCCACTGTCATTAGTGTTATTTGCACACTTTTTAAATAATCACAAGTGTAACCCCGATACGTGGCAATATGAGCTCGGGGTGGCTCGAAGTTCGATGATTTCAACATTGGTTTGCGTGCTAGACATCTTTTAAAATGAAACATTATTTTGAAAAGATTTTGATATTACCGGATAGCTTTTAAAATTAATTATGTAAAAATAATTCATTTTATTCAAATTTTAATAATACGAGGATTTGCTATAATCAAATGACGATTTGATTTTTTTATGAAATCTGATTTAAATTAATTAAACATAATTAATTTAAGAAGATATTATTTATTTGAAGATAAAGTCGCCAAATGATTTTAGAAAAATCAATAAAAAAGTGTACCTGTACAAACGTATTTTGCACTAAATTTCATTTGGTTCGAAGTTTGATGATACTCGAGAAAAAGATTTCGCGCTTCATTCTCCGTACCCGTTTTAAAAATGGGTTCAACTTATAAAGTTAGTTTTTGAAAATCGGTTGTATAGCGTTTGAGTTTTAACCAATTATTTTTCGGGTCATAGTCATGCTTATAGGTTTAGCGTTATTAAAACATCAATATTTAAATGATGGTACATGTTGCGTATGATAACTAGGGTGAAAATACATGAAGAATATCAGTCTTTTTTAAAGGTATTAAGGTTTAGATATAAACACAAACAAGCCTTATTAAAATATTTTTGTGAAAATATCGCAAAAATATTTAAAATACATTTTCTAATTTTTCGGAATTTTTAGAAAATGGCTAGGAGTCCCAAAATTATAAAAATAATTTTGGATTTTGAAAAGTGGAACAAAATAGGCCTTAGGATCAGAGTCTTGAGGCTTGGGTCTGATTTTATAGGTCAGGGTCCGGAGACCCTCGGTCTAGGCTCGGGAGCTCTCGGCCTGAGTATCAAAGTCTCTCAGTCGTGGTGTTAAGGACTCTCAGTTCTTAGTTAATTTTACCGGTCTATGTGTAAAACTAAAAACCTATCGGTCCTGGACTAGCCTGGGCTAGGTTTCTTGGTCGAGGTGTATAAACCTCTTAGTATGGGACTAGCTCTAGGCTAAGTTCCTCGGTCCTAGACTTGGGAGCTCTCGGTCCCAAGCTTGGGATTCTCGGTCCCAAGGTTAGACCTCTCGGTCTTAGGTCTTGGGAGTCTCGGTCTCAAGTTTGGATTTCTCAGTCGTGAGTCCTAGGAGTCTTGGTCCCAAGTTAGACCTCTCAGTCCTGGGTCCGAATTTTATCGGTCCTAGGTGAGGATCATTAGTCGGATTTCTCAGTTCTAGCTCAAGAACATCGATCCTAAGTCTCGGTCCTACCTCAAGAACATCGGTTCTAGGTCATGGTCCTGGCTTATTTTTATCGGTCCTTAGTCTTGGTCCGGACCGAGGATCCTCAGTCCTAGGCTAACAAGCCTCAGTCATCAAGAACACAAGGATTCAATTTTTTTAAATTCATTTTTTAGCTCTGATTTTTTGATCTAAGAGCTTAATTAAGTAGCTTCACAAAACTCTCAGGAACATGTTGATCATCGTCTCAAGGTATGGATCGACCTGAATGATGATCAATTCGTTCAAAACAGTTTGTGATAAAAAAATCAGGTTTTTAATTTTAAAGTTGTTTTAAAGTGAAATGAGCTATCCAATTGCTTTCTTATTCTACATATACTTGATTGGTGCCAAAATAAGAACATTGACGGTTTGTTTTGACCAAATCAAGAACTCAAAATTTTCATTAATTTTAAATTTTTTAATTTTGATCAAACATTGTCCAAATAGGTTCCCAACATGTTTTAAATAATGTTGGGAAGCTTTTTGGGCTGTGCTTCGATCGAATTAACCCAAGAACAGAAAACCCGTTTTTTTTTTTATTTTTGAAATTCTAATTTGAGTTTTTGTTATTTAGATCGATTGATCGGTTCTATCATATTCAGATAGTTTATAAATCATCTATGAATGAATTCTCAACCATAAAATACCACAAACAACAAGCATACAAGCTTATGAAATTTGAAATATATAGATTTCAAATTTAAATTGTAAGTATGAATTAGAGGTTGATTGGAACATTATCAAGGATTGAAGAATACTTCTTGATCCTTAGGAAAACTTTCTAGATGCACAAATCCAAGCTTTAATGCCTTAAACATAAAATTCGAAAAATCCGAAGCTTTGAAACTTTAATGTCGGATTTTGATTTCCTTCGATTTAAGGGTTCTGTGTTGGTAGGTTGACTTCAGAATGAATTGAACGAATATTTATACACATCCTATGTCAGTTGGGAAAGCATAGTGGCCTGAATTGGCCAAAAGCCATTAATGACTTTTGGTTGTTCTTGGCTGAAGTCGCTGGAATAAGGGTGACTCATCCCTACTTTGATAAGGAGAAATGATCACCATCGTAGCGTGATAATTTCAGGATTTAAATGAGCCGAAATGGTGAAATATATGTGGAGGAGTTTCAAAAAGGAGAAATCATCAACGACTGTTCAAGATTATCTAGACAGCGGTCGCGTTGGAGACGAAGGTGATGCTCAAAACGACGTTGTTTTGAGCGCTTTCCAGCGTTCCGTTGGCATTCTTATGGCGTTCTGTCATACGCTAGCGTTCCGTTAGCATCCTGGCTAATGAGGCGTTAGCCGTTTCGTTGTGGCCCGGGCGCGCATTGCTTTGGCTATAATCGGCTACGCGACCACTTTCTAGGCGCTGAATGAAAATCCAGCGATGATCCGGTGGTCCTGTTGTGCGCTGTTATCGTTTTTTTTGTTTCGACTACATAGGATCACAATTTTATTTTTATTTAAAAACCTTAAGAGTTTATTTGAAATTGACTTTTCTTTCACCATTTTGACTTTAATTTTGATATTTTTAAATACACAAAATATTAAAATAAATATAACAAATATTTTGCCAATTTTTTTTATTTTTATTTATTTATAGGATTTAAATAAATAATTCTCTTTAGATGAAATAGATACAACAATTCATCAAAATTATTTATTTTTGTCTTTTAATTTTTTTAAAATTTTTTTGAGACATTATTTGTTCAACATTTATCCCAAATATATATATTTTTTTTATTTTGGCCTTTAACTCTTAATTAATTAGCACAGTAATTAATCATAATTAATTTTTTTAAATAAGTTTTTGGTTATATGGTTAATTATTTTGATCTTAATGATTTAAAAATAATTTAAAAAAATTATTTTAATATTATAAATTGAAGTATAGATTTTGTGTGATTACAACAAAGTTAAAATTCAATCGATTATTCTTTGAGCATAATTGTAACATCCCTAACACCTACATTACTTGGAACGAGTGAGGGATGTTTTAAAATGTTAACATACATAAACGAAAAATAGAAACATATACGGAAAAGTTGTATATTTATATAAGTGGTGCTACAAAAATTCAGTCTTTTAAAACCAGACACGGTCTTTTACATCAAAAACATTTAAGATATGGTCCATTGTTACAAAAACTGCGGTCTTTAAGTGCTAGACCCTAAAAGTACTTGGTCTTCATTCTTTTTTCCTCTCTTCACACACAATCCATGCACCTTGCCCCACTCCAAGCATCGCTTCTTCATGGCTAATAAAATCTATTGTTGTGTACCTACACCACACAAGCATAGTGAGTCTAAAGACCCAACAAACATTTAAAAGATTATAGAAAGACATTTAAAATCTTCTTGGTATTGATATGCTGGTTTATAAAATCATTTCTCATAGTGATGGAACAATAACATCTCGAGCACATATTTGGACCCTTGACCTTGAGAGCTGATCCTCAAGGTGATGTATCTGTTTTGAGCACATATTTGGAGGGAACTCTTCGAAGTCTATCCCTAAAGTCCACAACCTGGTTAGACACATTTTGTGTGGGTAAATATTCTAATAGCTCATGTTCAGAAATTAGTCCCGTAATAAGCAACCATAATTTTGGAATCGAACTACTAGAGCTCATGTTGGCTAGCCTTCATCCCATATTCATCAAAAACAAATATCATTATTCACTATGGTTTCCATAAAAACATATCATACTTTGGAAAATAGATTATACCTTGGAGAAATAGATTATACTTTGAAGAACAAATTATACTTTGAAGAACAAATTATACTTTGAAGAACAGATCATATAAAGCTGGTGTGGGTTTCTAAAGATGGGTTGAGAAAAGAGTTTGCCTTAGATGATCTTGCTAAAGTGAAGAAAGTTCTTATAATATGCCTTCTTGTTTCTTAGTGAGAGGAAGATATGATAAAATGAATGAATAAGAATTGTATATTAGACTCAATAAGCTTATTGAGTCTAATATACAATTCTTATTCATTCATTTTATCATATCTTCCTCTCACTAAGAAACAAGAAGGCATATTATAAGAACTTTCTTCACTTTAGCAAGATCATCTAAGGCAAACTCTTTTCTCAACCCATCTTAAGGGCTGGTCATTGGTTGGTCATAGCATGGGTTAAACAATTGTTTAATGAAAAAGGTTGGTCATGACCTTGTCATAGGCATGGGTTGGATAAGTTGATAATAAAAAGGGCTTGTCATAGCCTTGTCATAGGCATGGGTTGGACAAGTTGCTAATGAAAAGGGTTTGTCATGGCTTTGTCATAGCATGGGTTAAATAATTGTTTAATGAAAAGGGCTTGTCATCAGTTGGTCATAGCATGAGTTGTATATTTTAATATAAAGGGCTTGTCATCAGCTGGTCATAGCATTGGTTGTATATTTTAATATAAATGACTTGTCATCAGCTGGTCATAGCATGAGTTGTATATATTAATATAAAGGGTTTGTCATCAACTGTTCATAGCATGGGTTATATATTTTAATATAACGGGCTTGTCATGACATGGGGTGGCATATGTATGAGGAGGTAGAAGTATGGGTTTGCATAAGAATAACGTGGCATAAGTATGAGTTGGTTGAATTATGAGTAAGGCAAAAATATCCTCGGTCGGACCCCTCGGTCTTGACACATATTTTCCTCGGTCTTGACACAGATTTTTCATGGGTCCTTGGTTTTGGCCAGGACCGAAGATACTCGATCGAAAGTGAATTTTTGGGTGTGACAATAATAATATGTAAAAATCTATGTAAATTCTTGAAATTCTATTTAGATCATGATATTTATTTTTTAAATTTTTTTAAAAATTGAATTTATTTAAATCAAGTGCAATTTTGGGCCAATTTGTCCATAAATTAGAATTTAAAATTAAAATCAACTCAACACAGGCTATTTGTTTTTTGGTTTCTTATGAAAATAACTAATCTCAATTATAATAAAATGAAATGAATGAAAAAAATTCAATATATTATGATTATTTTCCCTCATTTTTTTTATTCTTCTTTTATTTTCTCACTCTTTTTTTTCTTACAAGAAATAAAGAAAATGAAAATAAAAAATATATATGAAAAGAAAATACAAATTTATCTAAGGTAGGATATCGGTTGTCTTTGTCCATCTGCCCCTTTGCGTTTCATTGTGTGTTGACCCTTTTTCTTGACGAGTTCGGCCAAGTAGTTTATGCTCTCTCAAAATCTTGATCCTTTGAACATTGTTCCAACTCTCCAAATATGGGGAAATATTTTAAAAGTGATGGGCATGTCTGTAGCCAAGAGACCTTATACGAATGTGTGCATCAAAATCCTCATGAAATGCTTAAATATTGGTTCAGTAGGATAAAATGTGGTTTTGTCTAACCCTAAGAGGGCAATTCTAGGATTTGAGTTCATCTAGTAGATCATCTTTGATATCTTGTACTAAGGTATCAGATATCGGACCGGTGCATCATCTAAATTCGGCATTTGGCTTGGGCAGCTTAAAAGAGGCTCAATGGGTACCTGATACCTGTGGACAATCAATGGTCGGGTTGGAGTATTTTAAATCGGATTTAGTGTCGGGGTTGAGTAGTTAAATGGATTACCCATTCGGGTTCGGAGTTAGGGATGAGAAGTGTGCAAAACCCAAATCCAAAACCGATCCCTAAAATATTAATATTAATATATATATATATATATATATATATATATTTATTAAAATTTAAAATAACTTTTCAATTTCCACATTATTATAAATTTACAATAGATATATTATTTATGTTACCCATACTCATACTCCACTCCTACATCATTTTAATTTATCTTCCCCATAAATCTTCACTTTTTCAATAATAAAATATTTTATTTCTATCTATTCACTCTTCATATTTTATTTTCAAGTTCAACAATTTTTAACTTTCTTCACATTCTCCCTAATTTTTGTTGGAACTCCAATGTGTAATAACAACAAAATTGTTATATTTTTCAACTTTTATAACATAACTATACAATACAAGTAAGTAATAATTTCATTTGTTTTTAATATTTAGTATATTTAGAAATAATAAATATAAATTCATATTTTAATCGTGTAATAGGATACTCGTCGGGGATTGGGTACCCGACGAATCGGGAATGAAATATAAATAGAGATATACAACTGTTGAGTTCGGATAGTAAAATAAAAATCGAGTTTGGGGATGAGTATTTCACTACCCGGCGGGTAGAGTACCCGTTGTCATCCCTAGTCCTAACATTCACTTTGGGAAGGCAGTGGTATCACTAATTAAAAAATGACAATACCAACAGGATTTTCCGTTGATATTGAGTAGTTGGCATTGAGAAAATGCAACCACTCAAAAGGCGGTTGACATTCGTTGATAGAGCCTCCGCAGGCATTGCTCAAAAAAGAAATAAACATCGTTTTATGAGCGGTTGTTATTATTTATTAAGCAATATTAACCGTTTTAAAGAGGATTGTTATTACTTAATATGAACCGTCATAAGGTCTGTTGTTATTAACCAATAATAATCACTCTAAGTCATGTTGTTATTAGAAAATATATATCGCTCTAAAGGCTATTGTTAGACATACAACTACATTAAAAAAAGAACATGACTCTCCTTCTAGATGATGGTGATGTTGTATTTGAGTAAAACTTGGTCTCCAAATTTCAAACCTGAACCTATATACATACAAGTTTTAAACATAAAAATTATACACGTTCCTTTTAAGTATCACTGTACTTTATTATTACAACATATCATACAGACAAAATCATCTGAAGAAGTTGCGATATTTCACACTTTAAAATCACTACTACCAAGAAAAAACAACACTACTGTAGCTTGTAAAGGGAAACCAAATAACCTCTACATCATGACCTTTGAGAATCATAGGATATTCTTCACTTTTGTTCAACTAAATTTGTAGGTGACAATCAATGTCAACAACAATAGTCATTCATCAAGATCTTTTATAGTTTTGTTTGCTCTTGTGTTATTACCTACCATATGTAGGCATTTCCATCGCTTGAACCAGCAAGTATACGTTAATGAGTTTTTTAAACAAAAATTATTCCTACAATAATATTATTAAATGGATAGTCGTTTAAGCAAAACGACAAAAACATTACATTTATGAAGAAAATCACACAAATAATACAAAACTAACGTGCACGAGATTTTCTAAAAGGGCAATGAGTTTCTCTAAGAACAAAAGATATAGTATCAATGGAATCCCCTTACAGCCTGTCATCGACAAATATGACCACACATATTCAGCATTTTTCTAGTTTTCAATTCAATTGGCTTTGTAAACCTTAAAACGGTTTCTTATAGTTCAAATAGGAGAATTTTCTTAAGGACATTTCTATATGCAATCATGAGATCTATCTAGTGTTCAATTTTTAGATCAATTCGACCTCTACACATTAAACAGTTGATCAACAAAGTTCGTACAAATTTCATTTTTAAAATTTCTAAAAAAATTCTTAACTAATTTGGTTTTTATTTTTTCAAGAAGAGATGACCTAATTGTGTCTCAATACACCCTAAAAACATCAAACTATATCAAAAAGTCATAATCTAACTATGTTTATTTTAAAACACATAAATTATTTTAAAATTTTGATTTAAAATCTCAAAGTTAAAATTAAGGTATTGAATTGCCTCTAACTATTCTAGAATAATTCTACAACATGTAATGATCAATTGTAAACAACATAAGAAGATTTCATAATTTCAAATAATTTTAAAAAATTCAAATTTAGTCGTGTCTGTTTATCTCATTTCAATCTATTTTAAAACTATAAAATAATGCATTAGCAAATATTTGATTACATTTTATTAATTCTAAAAAATAAAACGAAAATTCAAAATTGAGCTAGCTAACCTTTGATTGATCACTTTCCTATCCACTCACTGGACTCTTAGAAAAACAGCATAAAATCAATCACACACCATCAATCAAGCAAAAATATCAAACTCAAAATTCTCAAAGCTTAGAACTCTAACAATGGTGGAATTCTTTTCACTCGATCTCTATAATAACTACTACTCTCTTCCGTTCTAAATGATATATACAATCAGTCAATATATATTAACCCCAAACTTCTTGACTCTCCAATTGTCCCATTTTTTTTTTTTAGTTTAAGGAAGGCAACCTCCACTAGTAGAATTAGGGTTATTAGCGACGACAAAATTACGCAGTGGTTAATAAATATTATTAGCGATGGTGACTAAAACACTGTGGTTAATAAAAATTAGTAGCGACGACGGAGTTACACTGACGTTGATAAAAATTAGCAGCGACGGTTATCGTTGTCAATGTCGTCGTTAATAGTCTGGCTTTCCCAACCTTTCCCCACCATTTTTAAAAAAAGATTATCATCCACGCCATTATACTATCACCGTGGCTGATATTATAAGGAGTATTAGAGACAACGATAGTATAATGTTGTGGCTGATAATCTATAATATTAGCCACGACACCGACAAATGACGTGGCTGATATTATAAAAACTATCAGCTACGGTAGTATGCTATAGTCGTCGCTGATAGTCTATAATATCAACAACGTGTTGACAAATGTCATTGCTGCATTCTTTTTTAAATAAGTTTCATGACCTTTAAATAGAACGCTCCTCTCTCGATTCACCTTAAGGAATTTAAAATTTCTTTAGTGGTGAAAAGTGAAACTACTGATTTTCTTACAACCAATAGCCAATCGGGGTCTTTTTAATGATCATCAATCGATCTCTTTTGAGATATCTCCATCTTTAATTGGTTAAAAGAAAATTAAAGATGAAGATTTCTCATAAAAACTTGATTGTTTATTGGTTAGAAACACATTGGTTGAAGATCACAAGGAGAAATCAATTCCTACAGTCACTTCAGTATCTTGGTTTATTGATTTCAAGTTGTTCATCAATATGGTTTATTTAATTATTTGATTATATATTATCGACATATAAAGTTCTTCCTTTACTACTTAGATCACCACCATTCTTTTGACCCTTCTTTTTCACTACATTCAGGAATTGAAAGAGTTTCTAATGACTCTTCATAAGTCATCACATTCTTGTTCGTGGTTATAAAAAATTTATCAAATAACATGAAATTATGTTGCGAAATGAGATGGAGCAGATGCGCGAAGGAAATTGGTTATGTTTTGAGGAAAGTTGTTGAAGAAGGTGGTGTTACACGTTTGGAGTTTGATTATTTTGTTAAGCACATAACAAGATAGATAAATAATCTTAAGATATGATTTGGTGTAGGATTGTGTAACCATTTTCAAATAATAAAAATGATATGATGTGAGTTGCAATATTTTAATTATGATTCCAAAACAAATAATTGAGGATTGTGAAGTGTGATAGTGATATTAGATCTTGAAATATTCATCAAAACTTTATATTAAATTTGAAGTATCTAGTTTAACTTATTCACATTTTTCATTAATCTTTCACAAATTTCAATCTTCAAAACAATCAATCAATTTTATTTTTATTAACTTATCATTAGACTATATGGGTATATAAAAAATATTAGTAGCGTTTAAAGGGGAGTTTTTATCAAATTTGGTGAAAAATGTGTGAGAACGCCACTAAATGAACTGATTTTTCAAATAAAGTAAAACGAATTTACTGGTATAAACATATTTATTTTGTTTCAGTTGTATAAAAAATGGTAATTGTGAAGAGGTGGGGATATTGACGGTACTAATATTTGTTTGTAAAGAATATAGGTTGAAAACATTTTGGCACGAAAACTAGAAGGTGTTGGTAACTAGTTCAGATTTTAGAACTAACAGTTGATCAACTTCATACTCTCAACTTATACGGTAAATATGAAGCAACTTGAAAAAAACTACTATTAGAAAAAATCTAATTGATCATAGTAAAATCTCTTCAAATAAACTCCAATCTGTTCTTGAGGATTCTCTAGCCCAAATTGGTAACTAATATAATTTTAGATCACTAAGTTGTCATACATTTCCCACCAAAACACCATTGATTGATTGTTTTCACACATTTCTCACCAAAACACCATTAATAATATAACATAGCGTTGACATCACCACAGGAGGGTGGCTAGGATCGAGAATATGTCCAACGCACTTTAGAGCAGATCAACAGAGAAGTTCTTCCTCGAGCGTCAATAGCACATGTGTGTCACAACATCAACAAACGGAAGCAATGATTGAGGAGAACAATAACATGGAAGAGATGCGTGCACAATATGGACGTGAAATGGAAGAGATGCGCGCACATCAGAGACATGAAATGGAAGAGATGCGTGCGATGATGCGTGCACAACAAGAGGCTATACAGACGTTTATGTCTAGGATGCCTCATCCTCCCCCCGATCGGTACGATTTGAGATTTTTATATTAATACGATTTCAATTTTTTATTGAAACATGAAATTGATTTGTATTTATGAATGATCTTTTTTTGCTAATAGTAGTACAACAACATATGAAACAAGTTTAATAAAATTTAAAAATTTTCCAAACACCCGAGAGAAAGCATTATCAATATCGGCGTTAGGGGAATGCCGACGTTGATAAAGAACAATATTAACGTCGGTATTAGGGGAGCGCCGACATTAATAAAGAACAATATTAACGTCGGCATTAAGGAGCGCCGACATTGATAAATAACAACATCAACGTTGGCGTTAGGAAGTGTCAACGTTGGCGTTAGGGGAATGCCGACATTAATAAGAGAGTAAAAAATGTTCCAAAAACCCGAGAACAATGATTATCAATGTCGACGTTAAGGGAATATCGTCGTCGATAAAAATAATTATCTTTTAACGACTAACTTTTTAGCGACGACGGGCGACGATTATGTTTGTCGACGCTAATAATTATTAGAGATGATATTATGCCTTTTAGCGACGGTTTATGTCGTCGTTAATGGTGTATTTTCCACTAGTGCTTAAAATAGTGTCATTTTGAGGGGTTAGTCTTTCCCGCCTTGGCTTCGGCATTGGCCCTCAGCTGTCACATGTGCATCGACTCGGCTTTTGCGTCCTAGATCAGAGGCTGCCGTGCGGAGCTGTCTTCCATTGCTCTGTTGGGTTTTTGTTTGGGCTCTCAACTATGAAAAATGCCTAATAGTGGTTCAAGTTCACTTTTGATTCATTAAGGGTATTATAATATTTAAAAGAGCAGCAACCGTCATTAAGAAGCAGAAGTCAAAAATTAAAAGAGAGGAAGAAAGAGAAAATCTTGTAGCAGATTTTTGCCTACAGCCGCGCAGGTTCATCAAACTCACGATCGGATTATTCAAACGGAGTTTTTCTGGGCTTAAAGGTTCTTCCTAATTTGAGTTTTTTATTTGACTTGTTTGGGACCAAAAAGTTGTATCTTTTTGGTTATGCCCTTTTATCTTTCTACGGTATTAAAAGGTTGTTATACCTTGTTTGTATTCCCAACTCTAATTATAGTGAAGCTTGAATTGGATGTAAAGTCCCGTGGTTTTTACTCCTTGATTTGAGGAGGTTTTCCACGTAAAAACATCGTGTGTGCATTGTGTTATTTATTTCCGCTTTTACTTGTGCTTTATCTGCTCCTAAGTTTTTCAATCAAGTAGGGAATAAAATATACGTTTTCCCAACAAGTGGTATCAGAGCTTGGTTAGCTGTTTAAGACTTGATTGAATTATGGAGATAAAGACAAGTAAGATGATTTTTCTCAATGGTTCAAATTATTAAATTTGGAAAGGAAAGATGAAAGATTTGTTATTTGTTATTTGTTAATGCTTTACACTTACCTGTTTTTGGTAGTGAGAAACTTGCATCCAAATCTAACGAGGAATGGTATTTCGAGCATGAACAGGTATGTGGTTTTATTCGCCAGTTTGTTGAAGAGAATGTTTACAACCACATCCAACATGAGACAAATGCACAATCTTTATGGAATAAACTTGAAAATTTATATGCTTCAAAGACTGGAAGTAATAAATTATTCTTGCTTCAGAAATTAATTCATTTGAGATATAATGATATCGCTTCTATGCCTGATCATTTAAATGAGTTTTAGGGTGTTCTTGATCAGATGTCAGGCATGGGAATTAAGTTTGAAGATGATGTTCAAGGACTTTGGTTATTGACTACTCTACCCGATTCGTGGGAAACGTTTAAGGTTTCTCTTTGTAATTTTGTTGCTAATGGTGTAGTAACTCTACAGATGGCTAAAGGTGGCGTCATGAATGAAGAATTGAGAAGAAAATCTCAAGGGTCTTCGATAAATTCAAATGTGTTGGTTACTGAAAATAGGGGCAGACAGATGAACAAGGATGAAAAAGACAATGCGAGACACAAGAGTCGAAGTAAGTCCAAATCAAAGTACAAGTCATCTGAATGTTATCATTGCGGTAAAAAAGGGCACTTTAAGAAAGATGCTTTAAGCTGAAACGCGAAATGAGCGGATCTAATCAAAATAAAGATGCTGGAGAAGAACGCGTGTCAATAGCAACTTCAAATAATCTCGTCACTGTCCACGACGAGAATACAATTGACCTTGTATGTAATGAGTCGAGTTGGGTGTTTGACACCGGAGCTTCCTTGCATGTTACGCCAAAGAAAGATTATTTTACGTCTTATACTTCAGGTGATTTTGGAGTATTGAAGATGGGTAACGACGACTTAAGTAAGGTTATTGGTATTGGTGACGTTTATTTGGATTCTGGTAATGGGTCGAAAATATTACTTAAGAATGTTCGACATGCTCCAGATATTAGGCTGAATTTGATATCAAATGGAAAACTTGATGATGATGGTTTCACGAGTAGTTTTGGTTCTGGAAAATTGAAACTTTCTAAAGGTAACTTGATTATAGCTCGAGAAGAAAAATATTATAATGTATATTTGATGCAAACTTTGATATGAAAGGATAGTGTGAATGTTGTACGGAGTAAAGATGCTTCCAAATTATGGCACAGAAGACTTGGTCACATCAGTGAAAAAGGATTGAATCTGTTGGTTAAGAAATATTCTATTTTTGGTTTGAGTGAGACCGATTTGGAGAAATGTTCTCATTGTGTTGCTGGAAAACAAACTAGAGTATCGTTCAAGCATAATCTTACTTCAAGAAAGTCAAAAGTCTTAGAACTGGTGCATTCAGACGTTTGTGGTCCTTTAAAGGTACGAACTATTAGTGGTGCTCTTTATTTTGTAACGTTTATTGATGATCATTCCAGGAAACTTTGGGTATATGTTTTGAAGTCTAAAGATGAGGTCTTAGACAAGTTTTAAGAGTTTCATGCTCTTGTTGAAAGAGAGACCGGGAAGAAGATCAATTGCATTCGTAATGATAATGGTGGTGAATATTGTGGTCCATTTGATGCATACTGCAGACAACAAGGGATTAGACATCAGAAAATACCTCCAAAGACTCCTCAGTTGAATGGCCTTGTAGAAAGGATGAACAGAACAATTGTCGAGAGGATTAGATGTTTGCTTTCAGAAGCAAAGTTATCTCAAATGTTTTGGGGTGAAACATTACTCACAATAGTACATGTTATTAATTTGAGTCCTACAGTAGCTTTGGACGATGAAATTCTAAATAAGGTATGGACTCGTAAAAATATTTTGTATGATCATTTACGAGTATATAGATGCAGGTGCTCTGTTCATATTCCAAAGGATGAAAGATCAAAGTTGGATGTGAAGAGTCGATAATGTATTTTCTTGGGTTGTGGCCAAGATGAATTTGGTTACAGATTATATGATCCTTTTACAAAGAAGCTTGTCATAAGTCGTGATGTCATCTTTTATGAAGATGAGACTATTGAAAACATTGATAAAACTAAAAAATAGTGAGTTTAAGGGAAAATGTGAGTGAATAGATTCAGATCCAGTTCAATTATCTGAATCAACTAGTTCAATAGAAAAACAGCTACAACAGGATGATTCTCAAGATGAACACGACGTTCAAGTGGAGAATACTAGTAACGAGCTAAAGGAATTATCTACAATTCCATCTAGAAGATCGACAAGAGATAGACAACCTTCTACGAAATATTCTATTAATGAATATGTTTTAGTAACTGATGGGGAGAGCCAGAGTCATATGAAGAAGCTATGGATAATGAATCCAAGCATAAATGGGTTGATGCTATGAAAGATGAGATGCAATCTCTACATGATAATCATACTTATGAGTTAGTAGAATTACCAAAAGGAAAGAAAGCTTTGAAGAACAGGTGGGTATACAAACTGAAGCAAGATGATCATACTTCAGCTCCACGATACAAAGCTCGTTTGGTTGTCAAAGGGTTTAGTCAAAGAAAGGGAATTGACTTTGACAAAATTTTCTCTCATGTTGTTAAGATGACTTCAATCAGAACTATATTGAGTTTGAAAACTAGTCTTGATTTAGAAGTTGAACAAATGGACGTGAAAACGACTTTTCTTCACGGTGATTTAGAGGAAGAGATTTATATGGATCAATCTGATGGTTTTGAGGTCAAGGGTAGAGAGAATTGTGTTTGCAAGTTGTATAAGAGTTTGTATGGTTTGAAGCAGGATCCACGACAATGGTACAAGAAGTTTGAGTTATTTATGAAGCAACGCGGATATAAAAAGACTACTTTCGACCATTGTGTGTTTGTGCAAAAATTCTCTCCTGATGATTTTGTTATTCTATTACTTTATGTTGATGATATGATTATTGTTGATTAAAGTGCTGCGAGAATTGATAGGTTGAAACAAGACCTAGGGAAGTCCTTTGCAATGAAGGATCTTGGACTAGCAAAGCAGATTCTTGGAATTAGAATCAGTCGTGACAAAAAGATGAAAAAGTTATGGTTGTCTCAAAAAAATATATATTAAAGTATTACAAAGATTCAATATGGAGAATGCTAAAAGTGTCGGCACACTTTTAGCGGCTCATTTTAAATTGAGCTCCAAATATAGTCCTTCAAATGATGATGAGAAGGAATATATGAAGAATGTTTCCTACAGTTCAACTATTGGTAGTCTTATGTATGCTATGGTTAACACGAGACCATATTTAGCTTATGTTGTTGGTACTGTCAGTCTGGGAAGCGGTGAAGTGGATATTGAGATATCTTAGAGGCACATCAAGTATGAGACTTTGCCTTGGAAATGAGAATCTGAATTTAGTTGGTTATACCGACTCAGATATGACAGGTGATGCTGATTCAAGAAAATACACTTCATGCTATTTGATTAATTTTGGAGGGGGAGCTATTTCTTGGAAATCGAGACTACAAAAGTGTGTTGCGTTGTCAACCGTAGAGGCTGAACTTATTGCAGCAACGAAAGCTTGTAAGGAGCTGATTTGGGTTAAGAAGTTATTATTTGAACTTGATATTGTGCAAGAAAGGTATGTGCTTCTGTGTGATAGTCAAAGCGCTATTTATTTAGCGAAAAATTCAACATTTCATTCTAGATCCAAACGCATTGATGTAAGGTATCATTGGATACGGGATGCGTTAGATGAAAAGTTGCTAATTTTAGAAAAAGGTGCATATAGACGATAATGGCGCTGATATGATGACTAAGACACTACCACAAAGCAAGTTCAAGTTTTGTTGTTCAACCACTGGGTTGACAACATCTTTTCCATAGTTGTGAGGGGGGAGTTTGTTGGGTTTTTGTTTGGGCTCCCAACTATGAAAAAGGGTCAATAGTGGTTCAAGTTCACTTTTAATTCATTAAGGGTATTATAGTATTTAAAGGGTTATGTTATAACCTAATTGCTCTAGTATTTAAAAAAGCGGCAGTCGTCATTAAGAAGCAGAAGTCAAAAATTAAACGAGAGGAAGAAAGAGAAGATTTTGTAGCAGATTTTCGCCTATAGCCGCGCAAGTTCATCAAACTCACGATCAGAGATTCAAACGGAATTTTTCTGGGGCTTATAGGTTTTTCCTAATTTGAGTTTTTTATTTAACTTGTTTGAAACCAAAAATTTGTATCTTTTTGGTTATGCCCTGTTATCTTTCTGCGGTATTAAAATGTTGGTATACCTTGTTTGTATTCCCGGCTCTAATTATAGTGAAGCTTGAACTGGACGTAAAGTCTCATGGTTTTACTCCTTGATTTGAGGAGGTTTTCCACGTAAAAATATCGTGTGTACATTGTGTTATTTATTTCTGCTTTTACTTGTGTTTTATCTGCTCTTAAGTTTTTCAATCAAGTAGGGAATAGAATATACGTTTTTTCCAACATGCTCGGGTGGGGTTGAGTTGCTCGGCTAGGCCGTGGTTTGGTAGGGCTACTTTGTTTGCCTTTTTTTGTTTCGATTTTTTTTTTTTAACTTGTAAAAAATATAAACAATTAATTCCGAGATTAGTTTTATTTAATTATTTATAAACCATTTAGGTTTTTATTTTAAATTGTCCGTATTTAATAATTATTTTTGAATTGGGATGGATTGTACTTCTAATCATATTAGTTCTTTGCTTTAAACTCATAAACTCATACAATGACATTCTAAAAGTAGTTTTTCAAAAGTAAATTGTTGGTTCAGGATTGAAAAATTAAAAATTACAGAATAATAGATGAATGTTTACTATTTATCCGTTTAACTTAAGCAAGTCAAGAAAACAAGTTTATTAAATAAAAAATTTAGTTATAATATTTGCTATTAATAATATGTTTTTTAAACAAATGTTTATAAAATAATATAATAATACTAAAATAAAAGTCTTTTTAAAAATTTATAAGTATATAATATTTTAATTTTGCATTTTATAACTATATTATCTATTAGCCTGTTACTTAAAAATTATTACTTTTATTATTTTTATATAAAAAAATTGTTATGATTTTTTTTAATTATATATATTTTAACAAATTTAATAACCTAATTAATTGTTTAAATTCAGTTCCACGTACCCATAGTAAGTGTTTAAAAAAATGGTTTAGATTTTTTTTAAAAGAATGAGTCATATTTTTTCGATTATTTAATATATGTTACCGACCGGACATTGATCCAAAAATTTAGGCTAGGGCGACCGGCTACCTGACCTGAATGATAACATTGCCTGATTAGTAGTTGGAGTGCTCAGCGTCCACATAAATATCATATATATATTGTCTCTCACCTTGAACACATTAATTCAGTTCTCCCCATACTTTGAACAAACTTTCTCTCATCCTACTCAACTATTTATTCCTTTTCTCAATAATTAATCCCTTAATTTATTAATTAACCTTCTCAATTGACACTCACAACTACTAACTAACTCATTAGGATCTGGAGAACGTTCGAATAAAATACCTTACATAAATAGAATACATCGTATGTCCTTCTTGTCTGAATCGTCTACAAACACATTGGATGTTTAACCCAATTGGTTGACAAATAAAATACATCATTTTAAATACTTTGTGAAATTTGAAAATACGAATTTAACTCAATTCAATTCTTTATCAAGCATGTTAGACGTTTCCACTCGCAAACAATTGAGAAATGTATGGTATTCTCATTACTAATGAAGACATGAAGAAGAAAAAAATATTGATAGGAGGGGTCAAAGTTCGCGTATTTGAGCTGAATAGACAACCCTCGAAAAGTGAGAGTTTGTGAATGATGCGGACAAAAAGGACATACAAAACGAAGTTCGCGATGTAATCGACGTGATTAATATTTATTATGTATTTTATTTTATTGTAATGTTTATGTTATGTATTGTATTTTATTTTAATGTTTATGTAATGGATTCTATTTTAGTGTATAATATTTTATTTTAATTTATAATAGTTATTTAGTATATTTAATTTTAATTATATATATATATATATTTATGAATTTAAGTAAAAATAAAATAATGTGTTATTTTATTTTAATATTTATATAATATATTTTAATTAGTTGATTGAGGAATTGAGTTAAATTAATGAGTTAATTAGAGAGGACTTAGTTAATAGTTTAGAGAGAAAAAAATAATTAATTAATAGTTCAGAGAAGAAAAGTAAATAATTTGAGAAAATGAAAAAAAAGACAGATAGTATTGAAAAAAAAATTCAAATGAGGGTGGTTCCTCACCTTAGTCCGATACATATTATTGTCTCCTATATATACTCATTTTTTTAATTGAAGAATGAGTACGTAATTGAGTTGAAGAAGAAATTATAAAAATTCTAAAATGTAAGTAATAATTACTAATTATTAATAATTACTAATTATTAATAATTAATTAAAGCATTTGAAAAAATATATTTAGCGTATGATTTAAACCGAACGTACAATGATCAGATGAGTTTAAGGTAGGTAGTTTCCGTTGTATTTACATATATTAATTACTGCATGTATTTATGTTGTATTATATAGCCTCGTTTGATTCAGTATTTACGAGTTTTTGTAATAAGTTGTTATATTAAACATTTTTTTTTTTGTTTAAATTCAATTTTCTCTCTAACTCTCTCCCCTCAACTTTTAAACTTATAATATAATCAGTATTTTTCTCTTTCATCACTTTTAAATATTTTTTTATTCATTTTCTTTCATTTATTTCATTTATTTCTAATTATTTTATTCATTCTATGTCATTTATTTAATTTTTTTCTAATCATTTTATCCTTCTATCTAATCGTTTATTTATAATATTTTTATATATTTATATAAATTATTATAATAATAAAATATACATTTAAATAATTTTTATTTATTATTTATAATATATATATCTTAATATATATCTTAATATATAAAATAATTAAATAAAATATGAAAAATAAATAACTGTAATTTTTTAAATTTATAATTATAGTTTTTGAAATCAATTCAGACTTAAATAATTATTAAAAGTACCGATTACAATTAATATGAATCAAACATTACTTAAATGAATAATGATAGGAAATGAGTGAGAGAGTCCGAAAATAAATTTGACAATTGAAATATTAGATGAGAGGAGAGAGAGGAGTGTGTAAAGGTGAAAAGATATAATAATAAATGACTTTTTTTATTAAATAAATCATCTAAATATTTTAAAAATAAAATGGAAATAGAGACAAAATGTGAATCAAACATGGCTTAAATGATAATGATAGGTAAAATGTGAGAGAACCTGAAAATGAATTTGAGAATTGAAAAATTAGATCAAAGACAGGGGTGAAAACGTAAGAAAATATATTATAATAATAATAAATTACTTTATTTTATAAAATAAATCTTCTAAATATTTTAAAAATAAAATGGAAATAGAAATAAAAATAAAGACAAAATGTGATTTTCAAAATAGGAGAGAAGAGATTGAGAATTTTAAAATATTATTATTTATATCCCTATATTTTTTTATATCATATTTATATTAAATATATTTAAAATTATATATTTATAAAAATTAATATATTAATATGTTTTCAAATATAGTATTTTTTTAATTTAAATCATTTATTAATATTTAAAATTTAATTAATATATATTAATATAATATTATAAATATAAAAAATAAATAAACTTAACAATTAAATTAAATAGGGTGAGATGGAATAAGCTGAATCAAACCAGTCCAAGTCTAACCAGCTCCTCCTTATAAAATTATATATAGAATCTCCCCTTCTCACTCTCCATACACATATACATACATAACTTTCAAGTTTTATATATGTTTCTCTCTCTGTGAAAGCAAATTATAATTAAGTGCAGATCGATCCAGGGTTGGAATCAATGGCTTGCCAGAGTGCAGTTGGTGTGCCTTATAATAATAATAATAATAATATTAATATTAATGAAGAGAGCGCCTTGCAAAAGCATGTTGCCTTCTTCGATCGCAATCATGATGGAGTTATTTATCCATGGGAAACATTCCAAGGTTCTTCATGCATGCATGCATTATGCATATATATATATATATATATATATATGTTGCTTTTAATTTCATTATCATTATATATTATTTTTATGAAGAACAACACGTATATATGCAAAGAGAACTCCTCATCATCCTCTAGCTAGCTAGCGTATTAGAATTTAGATTGAGTTATTTAAATCTCAAGTTAAGCTAAGGTATATTATTATTATTATTATTATTATTATTATAATTATTTGGAAAATGTATGTGTTAATATTATTATGATCATGATCATCATCAGGATTCAGAGCGATTGGGTCCGGCATTCTTTTATCCTTTTTCGCTTCTATTTTCATCCATCTTTTCCTCAGCCAGAAAACCCGTCCTGTAATATTTCTCTCTCTCTTTTGTATAGCATGTTCCATCCATCGTACTATTAATTACGTACGTGGGTAGTAATTAATTAATAAATAAATTAATTAATTAATTAATTATACGTACATTACTGTGAATGTGATTGTAAAGGGGAAGTTTCCATCACTTTTATTTCCGATAGAGATAAATAATATCCACAGAGGGAAGCATGGGAGTGACAGCGGTGCATATGACAGTGAAGGAAGGTACGTTAATTAGTTTCAATTAATATATATATATATATATATTATATTATAAATTACAGGGTTTTAATTTATAAATTAATGAAATATAATTAAGGTTTGTGGAAGCCAAGTTTGAAGAGATATTTGAAAAGTATGGGCAAACACATGGAGATGCCCTAACATACCAAGAATTGAAGGCAATGGTCAAGGGGATCAGGATACCCAAGAATTATGGTGGATGGTTAGTACTCATCAATATCCAAACATGCATGCATGCATGCATGTATATATGTTCTTCTTAATTAATTAATTAATTAAATATATATATATATATATATATATATATATATATATATATATATATATATATATATATATATATATATATATATATATATATATATATATATATATATATATATATATATATACTTATATGTATATGTATACGTTGGGTGCAGGGTTGGAGCGTTTGTAGAATGGAATATATTGTACATATTGTTCAAAGACGAAAATGGTTTGTTGCAGAAACCCACTGTTAGGGCTGCTTTTGATGGAACACTCTTCCACCAGAAGCAGAAACAGTTAGACATGATGGAGATGATCAACAAGGCCAACCAATAATATATTACTAATTAATTATTAACAACACATCGATCGCTTTACTTACGTACTAATTTCTTTCATAATTTCATTTTATATATAATATACATGTCTTCTATGCATGATGTACGTTCCTTTTATAAAGATTATCTATCACAAACAATCAAATACATTTTCCATATCCATAATAATAATAAATTACTAACCTTAATTAACCCACGTACACGGGTAAAAAAAGGACCTTTACCGACGGTTATCCCCGAAGGTTTTGTAAACCTCTCCTAAATACTCCTGAGAGGAACAAATCCTTCGGGATTAAAAATAGATTCCGAGTGGGGTGTAAAACCTTCGGGTTTATTCATTATTACCGAAAGTTCTACAAAGAACTTTCAGTTTTTACCTTCCCAAAAAACCCAAAAAAATTCTAAGTATTGGATGTGAGTTAATTGCGAAGGTTTTTGTAAAAACATTCGGTTTTGAAATCCCTTGGTTTTTTAATTACGAAGGTTATTCGAAAAACCTTCGGTTTTGCCTTTTTTGAAAATTTCATTTCCGAAAGTTTTACAAAGAACCTTCGGTTTTGCTCATTAAAAAAAATTCTAAATTTGGTATTGGTTTTTTCCGAAGGGTTTTTAATAAACCCTCGGTTTTGACTAATATCAAAACCGAAAGTTTTATGAAAACCTTCGGCATCAACCTCTATAAATACAAACCCTAACTCTTCTCTTTTTCATTCCACTCATCTCTCATTTCTCTCTCTTCCGCCGCCTCCGCCGCTTGCCTCCTCCAAGCCGGTTCTTCTCCTCTCTCGTTCAGGTAATTTGTTTCATTTGGTTTTTTTTGTTTTCTTTATTATAAGATTTAGATTTCTTAAGTTTATATATATATATTATAGATCTAGATTTATGCTAGTTTACGAAATAATTGTTTGATTAATATATATATACATATATCTGAAATGCATTTAGGATATGGTGATGATTCGACATGGAAGAGACTTCGGCGTACACCAGAGAAACTGCATCCGTGTTACCAGAATCTGATAGCACAATCAGAAATTGCGGCACGTGAGGAAGAGGTTAGACAAATGACGCTGGAAATGGAACAAATCCGATTAAGGGATGCGGAAAGAGGTCGTTTGCTCAGTGAAATTAAAGCGGACCGGGCCGAAATGTCCCAGAGATTAGAGAATCTCGAACAGGAACTTGTATTGTTGAGGAGTCGACTGAATCAACCACCCCCTCCTTCCACCCCATCTAATAATTAATTTCTAGATTTATTATGGGTTTATTAGTTTTCCGTACGAACGATGACAATTAATATTTTTATGTGTTATGTTTTAATATTTATGAATTATTATTATTATGTTTGGTTTGGTTTTGTTTACTATGTTGTTAAATAATTATGTTTTTTATACTTTTCACCTTTTTTAAAAAAAAAACGCATTTCCAAAACCGAAGGTTTATTTGAAAACCTTCAGTTTTGACCCATATTTTTAAAAATCTTAGCGTAAAAACCGAAGGTTTTCAAATAAACCTTCGGTTTTGACCCCTGTTCAAAAAAATCTAAAAAATTTCTAAGTATGGGGAAGGGTAAAAACCGAAGGTTTTCAAATGAACATTCGGTTTTGACCCCTGTTCAAAAAATCTAAAAAAATTCTAAGTATGGGGAAGAGTAAAACCGAAGGTTTTCAAATAAACCTTCGGTTTTGACCCCTGTTCAAAAAAATCTTAAAAATTTCTAAGTATGGGGAAGGATAAAAACCGAAGGTTTTCAAATAAACCTTCGGTTTTGACCCATGATTAAAAAAAATCGGAAAATTTTCTAAGTATGGGGAAGGGTAAAAACCGAAGGTTTTCAAATAAACCTTCGGTTTTGACCCCTGTTCAAAAAAATCTAAAAAATTTCTAAGTATGGGGAAGGGTAAAAACCGAAGGTTTTCAAATAAACCTTCAGTTTTGACCCCTGTTCAAAAAAATCTTAAAAATTTCTAAGTATGGGGAAGGGTAAAAACCGAAGGTTCTCAAATGAACCTTCGGTTTTGACCCCTGTTCCAAAAAATCTAAAAAATTTCTAAGTATGGGGAAGAGTAAAAACCGAAGGTTTTCAAATAAACCTTCGGTTTTGACCCCTGTTCAAAAAAATCTTAAAAATTTCTAAGTATGGGGAAGGGTAAAAACCGAAGGTTTTCAAATAAACCTTCGGTTTTGACCCATGATTAAAAAAAATCGGAAAATTTTCTAAGTATGGGGAAGGGTAAAAACCGAAGATTTTCAAATGAACCTTCGGTTTTAACCCTTCCCAAAAACATTCTGTTTATGGTCAGGACCGAGAGGTATATGTAAAACCTTCGCAAATACACATAAAAAACGAAAGTTAATGTTATAACTTTCGGTTTTGACAATTCCTAATTTGTTAAATTATTTTGTTTTTAAGCCACTAATCTTAACTCCTAACTAATATAATCAAGTGTGAGTTATATTTTAAAAATTAATATTGTGTTTTATGTTGAAATGTTTATAATTGTGTTTGATTATTATAGAGAAGTGTATTTATGTTTGAATGTTTATGTTTGATTATGTTAAGAATGTGTGTAATGTTTGATCATATGGATTGTGCAATATTGTAAGGATAACAAATGTGTTAAATCGATGTTGTTTAAGGTCATTAGAAGGTGAGAAACAAAAGAATTTAACAAATTTGGAAGTGATAATCCCGAAAGTTATATATTTAACCTTCGGAAATATCCATCTAAACCGAAAGTTTTATATAAAACTTTCGGGTTTTATATTTCTCAAGACCGAAAGTTATATATACAACTCTCGGTTTATATGATTATTTCCGAAAGTTAATTATATAACTTTCGGTTTTTACATTTTCAATTTTTTAAATTAGAGTATTTTTCTTTCCAATATAGACTCCTAACTAATATAATCAAGTGTGAGTTATATTTTAAAAATTAATATTGTGTTTTATGTTGAAATGTTTATGATTGTGTTTTATTATTATAGAGAAGTGTATTTGAATATTTATGTTTGATTATGTTAAGAATGTGTGTAATGTTGATCATATGGATTGTGCAATATTCTAAGGATAACAAATGTGTTTAATCAATGTTGTTAAAGGTCATTAGAAGGTGAGAAACAAAAGAATTTAACAAATTTGGAAGTGATAATCCCGAAAGTTATATATTTAACCTTCGGAAATATCCATCTAAACCGAGAGTTGTATATAAAACTCTCGGGTTTTAATAAGGGTCAAAACCGAGAGTTGTATATAAAACTCTCGGGTTTTAATAAGGGTCAAAAACGAGAGTTGTATATAAAACTCTCGGGTTTTAATAAGGGTCAAAACCGAGAGTTGTATATAAAACTCTCGAGTTTTAATAAGGGTCAAAACCAAGAGTTGTATATAAAACTCTCGGGTTTTAATAAGGGTCAAAACCGAGAGTTGTATATAAAACTCTCGGAAATGACATCATAAAAATAAAAAATCGCGCCTCTTTCTCTTCTTCTTTCCCGATTTCTTTTCTCTCTTCTCCTCTCATCTCCGCCGCCCTCTTCTCTCTCCCCGACGAACAAGACGCTGCGCCGCCTCCCTGCTGAAGACCACCGAAGACCTTGCGCCGCCGCCCTGCCGAAGACCACCGAAGACCTTGCGGCGCCGCCCTGCCGAAGACCACCGTAGCCTTTGAAGAATCGCCCTCTGCCGTCGCCGAAACTTGAAGAATCTCCTCTGCCGCCGCCCTGCAAGGTAAGTTTATAATTTATTTTGCAATTAGGTTAGATTATTGTTAGATTGTTGCAATTAGGTTAGATTATTGTTAGATTTTTGTTAGATTTTTGCAATTAGGTTAGATTATTGTTAGATTATGTATATATTATTGTTAAATTAGGTTATAATTTTAAGATTAGGTTATTGGATTAAATTTTCGAATTGATTTTATAATTTGATTTAGGTTTGATTGTGGTTGGTATGATTTGGGTTTAATTTTGATTTAGGTTTGATTGTGGTTGGTATGATTTGGGTTTGATTTTGTTTTAGGTTTGATTGTGGTTGGTATGATTTGGGTTTGATTTTGTTTTGATTGTGACTGGTTTGATTTGTGTTAGATGTTATTTCATTTAGGTTTTGGTTTGATTTTGTTTTGATTGTGATTGGTTTGATTTGGGTTAGATGTTGTTTCATTTAGGTTTTGGTTTGATTTTTTTTTATTGTGATTGGTTTGATTTGTGTTATATGTTGTTTCATTTAGGTTTTGGTTTGATTTTGTTTTGATTGTGATTTGGGTGTAATTTATTGTTTTTAGGTTTGGATTACGAATTTCAGCCGCCCCCTGCCCGCCCGTCAATCTACATCCGCTGCTCTTCTTCGTTGCTCTTTTTGTGCAAGGTTAGTTCTTCTTTTTGTGCAAGGTTAGCTTTTCATGTTAGATTTAAGTTTGATTTATGTTCGATTGGATTTATGTTAGATTAGGTATCATGTTTGATTTATGTTTGATTATGTTAGCTTTTCATGTTAGATTTAAGTGATTTTTTTGTTTGATTTGATTTATGTTAGATTAGGTATTAAGTTTGTTAGATTATGTTGGATTAGATTGGGTTTGAATTAGATTTGATTATAGGTTAGAATTGTTAAATGCAATGAATTATGTATGAATAAAATTATGTTGGATTATATTTGATTGCTTCGAAAGGTGTATGAATGATATAATTCTAGATTATATGTATGTTGAATTTTGGTTGTATAATGAGACATTAGATAGAAATTATGTTAGCATTATGTAAGCCTAATTAATTTAGACAAATTTAAGTAAATAATAATGCGGATTGTTTTCCATTTTATTAGAAATATGGAAGTACCCGATAAAAGCTGGATGACCTTACGTCGAGATCATCCAGATTACGAGGAAGGCGTTGACAAATTCCTCGAGTATGCTGTTAGGAGTACATCCCGACAAACCGTGAAATGTCCCTGCGTGAAATGCTTGAACACGCCGTTTATGAAAATAGACGAAGTGAAGACTCACCTCATCGTTTATGGAATAAATGTGCATTATGAGTATTGGTATTTTCATGGAGAAAAAAGACGTACTACTCAAGTGGTGAATGACGATGTCGATGAAGATGCCGATGACTTCGATGATGATGATGATGACGATGATCAGTCGGAGGATGCCGTGCCGGAATTCAACGATGCGAGACCGGAGATGAATAATACAGTTAATGAAGAGGTCAACGAAGAATGTTATATGCACGAATTTATAAACGATATGTTCCCCAACGTTAATGACGTCCCGGATAACGATGAACCAGTCGAAGATGCGCATAGATTTTATAAATTGCTTGATGATTGCAAACGGCCATTGTATGAAGGTGCTCGAATAACGAAATCATCGGCACTACTGAAACTACTTCACATAAAAAATGTATGTCAATGGACGAATTCTTCGTTCGATATGTTGCTGCGTCTGCTTAAAGACTACATATTACTGATTGACGCTCAATTGCCAAACTCATACTACGAAAATAAAAAATTCATTACTGATATCGGGCTAAAATATGACAAGATAGACACATGTAAGAACAACTGTATGCTATTTTGGAAGGACGGCATAAATGAAGATTCTTGCAGAGTTTGCGGTCTTTCTAGATGGAAAGTCGACCAAACAAGTGGGACAGTTCGGGAGAAGCAAAATGGGAAATTCATTCCAAAAAAGGTGTTGAGATATTTCCCTTTAATACCAAGACTGCAAAGACTATACATGTCCTCAAAAACGGCTCCAATGATGAGATGGCATAAAGAAGGAAGAGTTGATAGTGATACGTTGAGACATCCCGCTAATTCCTTAACTTGGAAGACGTTTGATGAAAATTATACAGATTTTGCTTCAGAATCTCGAAACGTAAGACTGGGTTTATCAAGCGATGGGTTTCAGCCATTTGCAAATGGGAAAAAATCATACAGTGTTTGGCCGGTTATTCTCGTTCCTTATAATGTGTCACCCACGACTTGCATAGATTCTAGCAATTTCATATTATCTATGTTAATTCCGGGTCCAAAGAGTCCGGGAGATGCAATTGACATATTTCTCCAGCCATTGATCGAAGAGTTGAATGAACTGTGGCAAACAGGTGTGAAAACGTTTGATGCACACACCTCACAATACTTTAACATGCGAGCGGCGTTGTTGTGGACCATTAACGACTTTCCCGCATACGCGAATTTATCAGGCTGGAGTACGAAAGGTAAATTCGCTTGTCCTTGTTGTAACAACGACACGGTATCCCTTCGATTGGTTCATGGTTCCAAACAATGTTACTTGGGTCATAGACGTTTCCTTCCACCGAAGCACAAATACAGAAGGGATAAAGAGTCGTTTGATGGTCGAACTGATTATAGAGATCCCACTAGATTGTTAACGGGGCAAGAATGTTACGAGCAAGCACGAGACCTAGAAGACATAATTTTTAGTGCGGATCTGAGCAAGAGAACCAAGATATATCATGAAACGCGGGGAGACAATTGGAACAAACTTAGCATTTTCTTCCGTCTGCCTTATTGGAAATCGCTATTATTGAGACATAATTTGGATGTGATGCATATTGAGAAAAATATTTGTGATAGCGTGTTGGGAACAATAATGAATGTGAAAGAGAAGACTAAGGATGGTCCTAAAGCCTGTAAAGACTTAGAACTCTTAGGCATAAAATCATGGTTACATCCTATAAATGATGAAGGAGTTGTTCATTATCCAGAAGCGCCTTTCACTTTGACAACCGAAAATAAAATACGTCTTTGTAACTTCTTGAAAGATCTCAAGTTGCCTGATGGGTTTTGCTCAAATATCGGCGGTTGTGTAAATTTGGAAGAGAAAAAGCTTTCGGGATTAAAGAGTCATGATTGTCACATTTTATTGGAATATCTAATTCCTTTAGCAACTCGTGGATTGGTTCCAGAGTATGTGTATGATGCGTTAGTAAATTTGTCTCATTTTTTCGGTTGTTGTACTTCAAAGAGTTGATTTAAGAGGACCTGGAACAATTGTACATGGATATTACATTGACACTTTGCAAATTTGAAATGATTTTTTCGCCGTCAATCTTCGACATCATGATGCATCTCCCGGTTCACTTGTCATTTGAGGCTTTGCTTGGAGGACCTGTTCAGTATCGATGGATGTATCCGTTTGAACATTACATGGGTACAATGAAAAGATATTTGCGGAATAATAACCACCCCGAAGCCTCTATAAGCGAGAGCTATCTTGTTAACGAAAGTATTAGTTTATGTGCCAGGTATATGGAGGAACAAGTTCAAGACAATGCACAACCTGAAATCTCGGGCATTTCAATATTTGCATCATTGGAAGACCTATCTAACGGAAAAGTATACAACTTGGATTATATCGATCGAGTGACAGCTCATTCTTACATTTTGAAAAATTGTCCCGAAGCAGAACCTTTTTACATGTAAGATTCAATGTTGCTGTTACTAATTAGCATTAAAGAGTGTGCTATTTAATATTCGATCTATTTGCAGAGATTATAACAACGAGTCTAGTGGAGAAACGTTTGCCGCCTATTTCAAGCATCGAGTGAGTAAATTACAAACCATATATCCTAACTCTTTTTATTCATATTAACAACTACATTTCGGATACATATATAGGTCGCCCATTTAGCAGAAATTAACGACATATCAAGAGACCTCAAGATCTTAGGAGAAGGTCCAAGTATGTACTCGTCTATGTATGTTTGGTGTAAAGTAAACGGATTCAAATTCTGTACAGAAAAACACGACGAAGGTTTGACAACTCAAAATAGTGGGGTGGTTGTTGAGGGGTTCAATGGGTCTGAAACTATGTCATACTACGGAGTTTTGACGGATATAATCGAAGTACAATACTATTCTCACAAACGAGTTGTTTTATTCAAGTGTAAGTGGTTTGATACACACTCAGGGGAACTAGGAAAGAAAGTGGATAAATATGGCTTTGTAAGTGTAAATGTAAATCGAATTTTGAAAACCCAAAGTCAAGACCCGTATATATTGGCGAGTCAAGCAAAACAAGTATTCTACGCCCCTGATATTTCAGCCCGACCCGGTTGGAAGATTGTGACAAAAATAAAACCGCGGTTTACAAACATATAGTTCACATTAATTAATTAGGTAGATTTAATTATGTTTTTAACTTTATATTCATTTTTATTACTACTTTATTTCAATTATTCACTCGATTTTATTAATGGTGTGAATTAAGAATGTCTGAAGGTCCTAAAACAACTTGGAAGAGTATGAGGAAGACACCCAAGAAATTGGATAAAAGCTACCAAAACCTACTTGCCCAATCCGAGTCGTTAAAGCTTCGAGGATCGTCTTCTAGAGACCAACTACCGATTGTTGTGGTCCCAATATCTACTGCGCCTCCCCCAACAGACGAGGATGTTGAGGCTAGTGAGTTCCAAGAGTTTATAGAGAGCACATTCGCTGATATGGTGCCTAGCGATGAGGCTGAAGACGAGGGTCTTGAGGAGCCTATCGAGGAGCAGGATGACGAGGAGGAGCACGGGACCACTCCCGACCCATCATCGACAGGTATTTCGTTTACAAATAAGTTAGTGTTTCAATTGATTGACATATTTAATTATGATTTTGATAATTTTGAAGAATCTTCTGTCCGCAAGAGACGGGGGAAGAACAAGAATATTGCGCTGTCTAAGAGGGTAGCGGGGACGAGGATCCCTCTAAAGTTTAGAGAGAAGGATGGGAGGCCAGGCGGTACAGACGTGGAAAGAACACGGTGGTCTAGACATGTGGGGTCGATTATCCGGGACCCCGCAGCCGTCTCACACCGTCTTCTCAAGTGGAAGGCTTTAAGTGCAAACCAATTGGATTCACTGTGGACTGTTATCAAGGTAATACTTATTACTTCATTATACATTACGTCATTAAATAATTATTTTTAACATTTGGATGTTATTTTTTTCAGGATCCGTTCGAAGCGACTAATGGTGACATTGAGTATTTTCGAAAGACCGGGTTGGGACACGCCAATAAGATATGGGATAGATGGCGGTCGGATTTGAACAAGACATATATCCGCGTCCACAAAGGAGACGAGGCGGCGGTACTGGCTAATCCTCCACCAGACTACGATCGAGATGATTGGGAGTTTGTGTGTCGCAACCATTTCTTCACAGAAACGTTTAAGGTACGGTTTCATAATTCAAAAAAAAAGTTGATATTAATTAATCTAACTTCATTTGTTATTTCAAATACAGAGACACAGTTCTACAAATATTAAGAACCGGAAGAATCTGAAATTCCCGCATCGAACGGGAAGTAGACCGTTTGCACAAATTGAAGACGAGTTGGTAAGTACATTATTTGTAATAACTTAATATAAAGATTGTTATTAATTATATAAATCATTTATTTCAACAGGCGATTGAAATGGGACGGCCACCGTCTGTAATTGAAGTATTCAAGAGGACCCGTACACCAAAACCGACACAAGAAAACCCAACACCCGTCCCGGACGAACACGTGCAAGAGAAAATTGTAAGTGAATTGAATATGCCTAGTTTTTTATTATAGAAATGATATTTTATTTGAATTGTGCAGGCTGAGATGGAGGAGGTTGTTAGTAATGAACCGGGAATATCGGATTTTGAATTGACGGAGAGGGTGTTCGGACAACAAAAACACGGGGTAGTGTTCGGAATGGGATCAGGCGTCCGGCCCACACACTTTCATGAGGATCGTCGTAGTGGAAACAGTTCACAGCGAAACAATGAGCGATTGTTAGAAGAGAATCAAATAATGAAGCTCAAGCTGGAGGAACTAGAGAAGAGGGATGAAGAAAGAAGGCGCAGAATGGAAGAAATGCAATCGGAAAAGGAAGAAATTGTGACAAGAATGGAGAGGGAGAAGTTAAAGATTACCGAAAGAATGGAGAGGGAGAAGTTAGAGATGAACGCAAGAATGGAGATAATCGAATTGTATATGAGGCAACAACCACCTCCTCCCCCCACAAGCTAAGGTTGTTTCGATTCAAAACATGTTTTCATTAGTGGTTGAATTTAGAACAGATTGTTCGGAATATTAGTTTGGTTTCGAATTTTGTAATGTTCATGATCAATTAATGTGATCGTTTAATGTATGTTGCATTTCTTTTATCATTAATATATTGGTTTGGCTGAACAGGTTTTGGTTGCGAGCAAAATAATCCGCACATTTTTAAAAATTTACGGGAAAAAACCGAAAGTAATATTGAAATCTCTCGGTTTTTCTCTTTGTGGAAAAACCGAGAGATATTAGAAAACTCTCGGTTTTTAGCCAAAGAGAAAACCGAGAGTTATATGAAAACCCTCGGTTTTTACCCAAAAGAGGAAAACCGAGAGTTTTGATTGAACTCTCGGTTTTCCTCTTCGGGTAATAACTTTCGGTTTTTCTCTATGTGGAAAAACCGAGGGTTTTGCAAACAACTTTCGGTTTTTCTCTTTGTGGGAAAACCGAGAGTTATTAGAAAACTCTCGGTTTTACCCGAAGAGGAAAACCGAAAGTTTTGTAACAACTCTCGGTTTTCCCACAAAGAGAAAAACCAAAAGTTGTTTGCAAAACCCTCGGTTTTTCCACACAGAGAAAAACCGAAAGTTATTTGTAAAACCCTCGGTTTTTCCACAAAGAGAAAAATCGAAAGGTCTTTGTAAAACCCTCGGTTTTTCCAAAAGAGAAAAACCCGAAAGTTTTCATATAACTCTCGGTTTTTCTCTTTGTGGAAATCCCGAGAGAGTCAATACCGAGGGATGGCGAGAGTAACTAAAACCTTCGGTAAGGTGTCTTCAACGAAAGTTATAGGGTCAAAACCGAGAGTTTTAACTCTCGGTTTTGACCCCTTTTTCACCAGTGGTACCAGTCCATGCAATAGGCCAATTCAGGAATTTCTTTTTGCTCAAAAGATTATAGCTATTACACTAATAAGGGTAATAAGTGAAAATATTAATACCTTTACTAAAATAAAATATATTTGCACTAAACGAAATATCATGTTGTTATCAAATGATATATTGATATTATTAAATGAAAGACTTTACGTCTAAAAGTGAATATGTTTACATTTAAAAGTGCAATCTACGTATGAAGATCTTCTAAGAAAATTGTGATGGATAGATTAAACGTTATAATCTATATATATTTTTGACTTATGTCAAAAAATAAAATATTTATATGCAAAATATATAATCGTTTACACGAATGCAAACTAGTTCAAAGACATTTTGTCTACTAGTTAGCCAAGTAAACAATATTTTCATAAAAAATGTTTAAATGGTAAGCATGTACGAATGACTATATGCTTCTTATTAGAAGATATTTCAAGATTATCAAATAATGTACCAACGGAAATTTCTAATTATTGTGATAATAATTTGAAATTGGATAATCTTAGAGTCTATGACAAGTCTAGACATAAATGTCTTAGACATAATGTCATTAAACTATACTTTTTAATAGAGTTATCACATTTGACTATGTTTGTCAAAGATAACATTGTGGATCCACTAATCCAGGGGCGGAGCTAGGATTTTAAGTCTATCCGGGTTAAAAATATTTTCACAAAAATTAATATATATAACAATTTTTTTTAATAGTCCATGATATATTAAAAAATATGAATCGTTAAGCACACAACGAAACAAAGCATGACATTAGTTCATCGTCCAATCTCACGTTCACCATAACAATAGAACGAGCAATTTCATTAGTTTGAGTTGAATGTAACTCGGTATTACGTTTTGAAGAAAATGTAATAATATTGATAATAGTCGTCATATTCAAAAGAAAAGGCATATAAATATTTCCTTTTCAACGTCGATAAGAAAAACAATACACATAATACGCATAAGGGCAATATTTAAGAAATAAAACTTGTAAATTATAGAGATTTAATACTTAGTAAAAAAAATCAAATTTTTAAAGTAACTATTATTGTTAAGGATATATTTTTTTAGTTAAGCTAAATAAATTATATATAGTTTAACGTAGATAACTAAATTTAATTAGGAAAGAATAAGTTAGATGTTTTTTAATTTGGAAGTTATAGATTTTATATTATTCAGTGGGTTATTTATTTAGAAATTAATAAATTAAAATTTTCTTTAATTATGAATAAATATATTATATAATATATTAGTATAAACTTTTATCTATTTATTTAAAAATTAATAAATTAGATTTAAATTGTTTAAATATAATTAATATATTATAGAATATATTAGCTAGATTGGGACATATTTAGCTAAATATATCTATAGACATATTTAGTTATATAAATATATATATATATATATATATTATAATATATTTATTAAGTATGGTGGGCCTTCGAGCTATTAAGTAGAAATTAATAAAGTAAGTACTTATATGATTATATACTATATAATATAATATAATAGTAATAAGGACATAAGTCCTTCCGGGCAGCCCGATTACCGTTCTTACTGGCTCCGTCCCTACACTAATCAAATTATTGAATAAAGAGTTAGTTTGAAATCTTTTGAAACATTAGTCTACTATAATTTGGTATGAAGGAAAACTCAACTTATTCAGACTAGAGATCTCAAAACTAGGTTTAATGGGACAACCTAATTATACTGACTTAGAAAATTATTGTTGTGGATTAATCTTATAACGAAACAATACATATTTTGACGAAGATAAGCATAACACTTTTAATGACTCTTTGTGAGCAAAGGTGAGGGAGAAGTGGGGCCGCTTCGAAAGAATTGCACGACTCAATTCTAGATCCTCTCACAAAACCAGGCGTGTGTTCCATGGTCAAAACGGACACAACCATGAGAGCTTGACATGTATCAGGGAGAAATTCTACGTGAAAGTGTGTAATCGTTTACACAAAAGGCAAAATAGTTCAAGGACATCGAGTTTACTAATCAGCTAGTAAATTTATATGTTTTCACAAGGGAAGGTTCAAAGGGTTACGCATACCTATACTATGTAGAATTCAACTACTAAACTTTTTATCGAGTTAATCTTTTAATTTTCATTAATGTGGGGGATTATTGGAATTAAGCTAATTTCATTAATGAATGAAAATGAGATTGTGAATAAATAAAATCAAATAAAATTCACACAAATTCAAACGTGAATTAAAAGTGAATTTAATCCAAATTATAACTAAATATTAATTGTTTAATTAATATTTAATGCCTAATTAAAAAATTAAAGTTTAAATGTTATGAAAAACATTCAACTTTAATTAGCCAAATCAATTGGCAAATTATGATTTTTCAATTAGCTAACATTAAATGTCTAACATTGCATTTCTGCAAATCAATGTATAGGCCGATGTGAATGAGCAATATTTATTGCTAATAAACGTTTGAATAGTTTTATTTGAAGGTTTAATTCTCAGCAATATATACACATTCATTATTCATTTCATATCACTTCATCCTTTATATTTTCTCACTCTAAAATTTCAAAAGCTTTCTTCTTGTTCTATGAGTGTTCTTCGCTCGATATTTTCAGTTGAAACCTGGTGATGGTTCAGGTACTTTATCAAGTTCGTTGCGTAGTGATTTCGGTGCTGAATCACTATTATATTCGTTGTACCTAAGGATGGAAATTTGAAACCGCCCCGCGAAAACCAAACCGAATTGTCCCGTTTGGGACGGTTTTTCCCCGAAACCGAACGAGGATGGGACGGGGATGGTATTTGTGTCCCCCGCCCAGCCCCGCCCCGATTTCACCCCGTTTTTACCCCGATTCTGCCCTGAATACCATAAACATAATTAAATATATTAAATCACCAATATATTTATTTATTTACTATATTTTATAAGAGTATTAAAATTATATCTTTATAATAATATAAAATTTTAATATATTACAATATATATTATATTAAAAAAAATGGTTTATATAATTTTATTATATAATATTTATTTATTTTATTAAATAAAAATTATTAACGGTGTCCCGCGGAATTCCCCGAAACCGAAAAAAACCGAACGGGGCGGGGATGGTATTAAAAAAATCCCCAAAATTAAAACGGGGCGGGGATGGTAATTGCATTCCCCGCCCCGAACCGCCCCATTGTTATCCCTAGTTGTACCCTGGGAGACAGCCATATGTGATAAGCTCCGGCACAAACGGAAAACGATGAAAATATTTTAAGGGAAATGTGCTAAACATATGCCTCAAATCAACCATTTATTCGGTGATATTGTTCTTCACATATTTTATTTATTTCATTTATTTGTACATCATTTTATATATATTTATGTAATTTATTTCAGGACAAAAATTTTAATTGTGCCTTATTTGGAATTTGGATCCGTGTCAAATGTAACATTTTTTAATCTCTTTCATTGTTAAAGTTTTGGTTAACATTTCATTTCATTCATATGTGATTTTGGTTTAATGCATTCAAGGATAAATATCATGTTTCTCGTTCCACCGGATTTAAATAAATCATGATAATATTATCTGTTGCCAATTTCACTATTGATTATCGTTAGCTCAATTTAAGATCTAATTGAATTACAATGAATCGTATTTCTAAAAGTTGAAAAATCTAATTAGAAATGTATAAGGAAAGATAAAAATTAAAAAAAAAAACGTTACCCAAATTAATTGAAAACTTATGAAAAAATAAGTCACCAACAAAATTAACCACTAGAAAATTTTAGTAAGAGAAACATTTAAAAAATTATATTTTTTTTATATTTATTGTATTTTTCTTCTAGTGATAGTTTCATTATTTATTGTCTCAATATTTATTGTAATTTTTTCACTAATAAAAGTTAAAAAAAAAAAAATTGTAAGGAAGTTTCATAGTCTTGAAATATTTTTTAATAAATAAATAACAATTTATATTGATATTTTATAGACTATGACTGTGTTTGTTATGTAGTATTAAACTGTAGGGATAGAATAATAATACTAATACTAAATTTACTAAGTATTTAATTGATTATTTTATATAAACAGTATTTAAAAGACATATAAATTATACTTTAAACTATGTACAAATTTATATCTAGTAGAACCAGTTACAAGTTTATATAAAAAAATATCTTCCATTTTTACCCTTATACTTTTATTATTTCTTTTCTTTGAAAACCCTATTTTCATATTTACCTTTATATTTTAATTATTTTTTTTCCTTCCTATTTGATATGTATTTACATTTTTTTTAATTACAGTTTACTATTTCTTTTCTTTGAAAACCCTATTTTCATATTTACTTTTATATTTTAATTATTTTTTTCCTTCCTATTTGATATGTATTTACATTTTTTTTAATTACAGTTTACGAAATATATATATAAGAAGTTTAATATAGTGCTCATTTACTCCCTCAATTTCAAAAATGTTAAAATTATATTAAAAATATATATAAGATATAGATTCTATTTAAATATATATAATATTAAATAATAAATAAAATTTAAATAAATTATTGGTGCTATAAAATATATAAGATAATTTAATACATTGTGATAAAATTTAATATATCGTGGTAATCTTAAATAAGATAAATAAAAGTTACTTATTATTAAGGCGGTGATAATTTAATATAGTGATAAGAAATTTGATAATTAAATTAGATCTAAAGAGTAAGATTTTCCATAAAAAAAATAAAAGAATTAAAAGTGAGAAACAAAGATTCAATATTCAACCTAAACAAAGATCAACATTTGTTAATAAAATTTTATAACCTAACCCAAAACATGTTTACAAATTATATGTAATAATAAAAAAAAACATGAATAAAAAAAAATAAAAAAATAAATAAACTAAATTTATATAAATATAAAGGGTAAAAATATCTTTTACATTTTATACAACATTTTTATACTACCAACCAAACAAGAAATTATAAAATTTATACAATTTATAATTTTCTTATATTTTCAACCAAATACCAATAACGTATATAATTTATACATCTTAATACTCTTTTACAACTTATACCCTTTACAATTAATACTTATATAATTAATACCATATAACAAATGCTACCTATGTATATTAATAAAATATTAAATAGAATGATAGTTCAAAGGATCTGAATATTTTGAAAAAACGATAACAATGAATTTATCGATAAAAAATCAATCAAACCGATATGTAAAATTAATTTGATCTCTAAAATAGTTATTGTTTATGTGATCGATCTAGGGATGGCAACGGGTACCCTACCCGACGGGTAGTAAAGTACCCATCCCCGAACCCGATTTTCATTTTACTACCCGATCCCGACCCCGAACCCGACGGGTATCTCTACTTCTATACCCATCCCCGATTCGTCGGGTACCCGATCCCCGACGGGTACCCTATTACCCGATTAAATTATTTATAAGATTATAAAGTTTGAAAAAAAAGAAACACAACTTTAATAAATATTTTTAACATCAGTAATATCAAAATATTAAAAATAAAAATAAAACCATTATTTACCTATTTCATAATTTTTGTAAATCTTGAAAAATATAAACTAGTGTGGAATAAAAGTAGAATGAACATTGAAAAAAAACTAGAGATTGAATATGAAGAATTATGAGAGAGAGTAATATTTTGTTATTAAAATAAAAATTGAAGTTATGTAGAGAAATATTGTTTTGGGAATAAAAAATAATTAAAGTTGAGTGTAGTGTATTTATGACTATGGTTGGAGTGAAGTGTGGATAAGATCAAATTAAATGATGCATATTTATTATACATTTGCAATGATGAAGCATTTTTGAAAAGTCACACATTAACCTTTAATAAAAAAAATCAATAATATTAATATAACCGGGTATCGGGTATCGGGTTTGGGTTTCGCACACTCCCCATCCCCGACCCCGTACCCGACCGGGTACCTTCTCCCTCTCCCCATGCCCGACCCCGACCCCGAACCCGATTTAAAATACCCGAACCCGACTATCGGGTACCCACGGGTATCGGGCATACGGGTACCCATTGCCATCTCTAGATCGATCCCCTTCTATACCTCTCACATAAAGAGTATAACGGTCAATTTTTTTTTTATTTTTTTAAAATATGACCGTTTCCCATTTTATAAGTTGAATCGAGGGATCCCATAATAGGGTAGGGGAGAAGAAGGAATGGAAGTTTCGAGTTGTTGTTGACTGATTCTGAAAAGGAAATCAATCAAAATTCAAAGGTAGGGTAGGGTAGAGTAGACAGACAAAGTCCTCCACCCACCGTGCTGCATTTTTATTTTATTTTATTTTTTAGGCGTCATTTTAATTGGTTCAATAAGATATTATATATATGGACTTATTATATATTTTTTCAAAAAGTCTAGTACTCTCTCTTCTCTATAGTATTTATTAATTATTGCAAAATATGGCCCCCGGCTCTCTCTTGTTTCGCCTGCTCTTCTTCTTGTTGTTGTCTCTCCTCCCCGTCTACGCCGACCTCGCCGCCGATCGGTCCGCCTTGCTCCGCCTCAGCTCCTCCATCCTTGGACAAACCCTCCGCTGGAACCACTCTCAATCCTCAGACCCATGCGCATGGGAAGGCATTCTCTGCCACAACAACTCCACCACTCGCCGCGTCCTTGAGCTTCGCCTCCCCGGCGACGGCCTTTCTGGCCAAATTCCCACCGGCTCTATCGGGAATTTGACGCACCTCCAAGTCCTCTCTCTCCGCCAAAACTCCCTCTCTGGACAGATTCCATCGGATATTGGTCTCTGCACCCAGCTGCGTCAGATAAATTTAAAGGGTAATCAGTTTTCCGGCGAAATTCCGGCGAGCTTGTTTGATCTGACAAACTTGATCGATTTGGATGTTTCTGGAAATAAGCTCTCGGGCGAGATCTCCGCCAGGTTCAATAACTTAATCCACTTAAAGACTATATACCTGGAGAACAATCAGTTGAGTGGCGTAATTCCTAATTTGAGTACCCAACTCGCTAATTTCAATGTCTCTAACAACAGATTAAACGGGACAATTCCTTTGAGCTTGACAAGGTTTGGTTCCGATTCATTTCTGGGAAATTCTCTCTGTGGTTCACCACCTCTTAAAGTTTGTAGTAGTAATAGTAGTAGTAGTGGTACTAAGGAGAATAAGTTATCTGGCGGAGCAATTGGTGGAATAGTAATAGGGTCGGTTTGCGGGGTGATTTTAGTCCTGTCTGCGGTGTTCATTGTGTGGAGAAAGGTTAGCATCGAAAATGAGCCTAGGGAGAGGTCGTCGGTAAAGCTGGCTCCAATAATATCAGAATTGGAGGGAAGTAGAAGTAGTTCTACTGGGATAGAGAGAAGAGGAAAAGAAGGAGCGGTTGGGAGTGGTGATGATGGTTTGATATTCTTGAAGGATGGGGGGTTTAAATCATTCAAGCTGCAAGAACTGTTGATGGCAGCTGCACAAGTAATGGAGAAGGGGAGATTTGGGACAACATACAGAGCCTATTTAGGTGGTGGGGGTGATGATTATGATAACGATGATGAGAAGAAGAAGAAGAAGAAAAATGTGGTGATTGTGAAGAGATTGAAAGATGTGTGTGCTAATGTAGGAGAAAGAGAATTCAGGGAAAGGGTAGAAGCGATGGGGAGATTAGATCATGAGAATTTGGTACCTCTATTGGCGTATTTCTATGGAAAGGATGAAAGGCTCCTTGTTTATGGTGGTGGTGATGGTGATGACGACACTAGGGAAAGTTTAGGTGCTCTATTACGAGATAGATCAGCAGCAATAATGACATTGACATGGGAAATAAGAAGGAAAGTGAGCTTGGAGATTGCCAAAGGCATTGAATATCTCCACTCCTACTCCTCTGACCCCTACTTCTCACATGGCAACATTAAGTCATCCAACGTTCTCCTCCAAACAATAAATAATAACATCATCAAGGCCTGTCTTTCTGAATTCGGAATTTCGCCCTTAATTTCCAATGACGACAACAACAATGGTGGCTATTGTGCTCCGGAGGTAGTGGACTCTCAAAGAATAACCCAAAAGGCAGATGTGTACAGCTTTGGCGTCCTCATTTTGGAACTTCTGACCGGTAAAGATCCGGAGGAGGGTGGAGGACTCGATTTGGTGAGATGGGTTCATGAGTCCGTTGTTGTTGTTAAAGACAAGTACTCCACATCCACATCAACATCAATTGATCAGGTGTTTGATCAGGAGCTGCTGCAGCCAACCCATCATGGTAGTAATAACAACAGCAACAACCACCAGCAACAACAACAACAAATGGTTCAGCTACTACATCTTGCTATCTCCTGCACCTCTAGGCACCCGGACAAGCGTCCATCCATATTTCAAGTCAGGGAACGAATACACCAAATTATTATATAATGTCCACTACTTCTTCATCATCATCATCAATTCATGAAAAACAATTACATTATTCTAGCTAGCTAGCTAATTCTTGTTCAATCTATGTAACTACTTCAACTTTCTGTTTTCTTCTCTTTTATATATACACATAGCTTATGCTCACGTCCTCTAGGCTCCATAATCAGATTGATAACAATAAAATCAACCACTTTATAATGATTAGCTTAACTAACTAAGAGACAAGAAATCAACTTTCACATAATCAACCTTCTAAATCTCCATAGGCAAGTAGTTTCTTACATTCACCATTCTTGTAGAAAAGTCCAAAATCAAATGAACCCAAAATTCTCTTAGTTTGTGCCAGTACAGTCTATAAACCTACTTACTGAGATTTGAAGAAGGTAAAATGTTCTGAACCGGAGTTGGATGAGAACCGCACTATTATTGTTGGATGAAAACCGTGAAAGAGGAGAATCCGGCTGAAAGATGGTCCAGATAGGGAGGAGCAAGACTATCATAATCGAGAGTCTACGTAGAATTTAACTAGTTATAAACTCGTAAAATTTAGAATTTACATGAAATCGTAAAAGTTTAATTTGTTATTATATATATATATATATATAATTAATTATTTTATACCTAATCAATTTTAAAAAATTATATATTTTAATATAAAATTAATTAAACAATAATAATAAATAAATAACACTATAAAATATTATAATTACAAAATTAGTTATATTAATTAATTAATTTAAATAAATAATAACTTTATTTTTTAATTTCTAAATATAAATTTATTTATTTTTAAATAAAATTGTATAAAATCGTAAAATCAAAATTATTTATAAACTCGTAAAATCTTATTATCGTAAATTTAAAATTGTAAGAGTTTACCCATTTAAGAGTTTACTTAAAATCAGACTCGTTAACCTAATATAAAATCGTAAGATTTTAAGAATCAACTCGAGATTTTAACCGAGTTGGGAGAAGGGAAAAGGAAAGTCTGAAAGAAAAAATACTATAACTTTTTTTTAAGATTCTTTTGATATAAATAAAGCTTTATTATGACCTTATTACATAAATAAATTGTTTTTAATATATAAATAAATTCAATACCTCAATATTTTGAAACTTAAATGCTTACTTGGCCAAGCTTATTCAAATGTTTAATGATTTATGGATATATATATATATATATATATATATATAATGTCATGACCTAGTCTAGCTGTACTAAAAATAGATAGGACGTAGCCAGCCACGTACTCACACAGTAAAACTCCTTAATTAATTTTGAATAAAACAATTAAGAGGTCATAGTGAAATTTGTGTCTTGTCCGATCTAATACCGGAGGAGAAGGAGGAGTATACGATGGAAAAGCTTTTGGGTCTTCTGAGGATTCGAGTGAGACGAGGAATGAATCTGGTTGTTCACGACACACTCAGCAGCGATCCTTTTGTCGTGGTCTCCATGGCAGATCAGGTCCCCATTTAAATTTATTTATTGTCCATGCCTAGATTTATTTATTAATTCATTTGCATGCATGCAGAAAATGAAAAGTGTTGTGGTTCATGACAATTGCAATCCCGAATGGAACGACGAGCTAACTCTTGCTATTGAGGATCCAAATGTTCCAATCATCCTAGTAAGTAAATATATATATATACATATATATAGTTGCTATTGAGGATCCAAATGTTCCAGATATCATAATCCTAGTTAGTAAATATATAATCAGAAGATAAGTTATCAATGCATTGCAGAGTGTGTATGACAAAGACACGTTCACTCCACATGACAACATAGGCGAAGTTGAGATCGACATAAAAGCTTATATGGAAGCAATGAACAGCTCTCCAAATCCCCCGGAGAAGGAGAAGGAGAAGGAGGATGGTGGAGGAGAATTAGATGATCATCATATCATCAAAAGGGTTGAAGCGAATACAGAATTAAATTCCCTAGTTAACGACAGCTGCGTATATTGGATCAAGGGGAAATTGGTCCAAGACATGCATCTGAGGTTGAAGAACGTTAAAACTGGGGAGGTACTAATTCAAATCGAGTGGATCCATCTTCCACCCGCAACTAATTCACCTGCTACTGCACCCCCCTGCACCTAATTCAGATCACCTACCTACCTATCAATTCATTTCATACTTTTTTCCTTGTTCAATCATTTATTATTATATATGCAATCATTTATTATTAAATGAGATCAATACACTTTAATTAATACCTATATGGACGGACGGACATTGCAAAAAATATATATGACTTTGATTTCGTTTTAGGGAACCTTTTGCTACTAGTAGACTACTCCAAACTCACCTCCTGGACATTAACAACTGACTTTCCAAACGGTCTTTGGGGCTAGCTAGTTCATCATCATCATGTTATATTATTAATTTAAGAATGCATGGAATAATTAATGTTACTTATCTTGTTTCTTCTAAGAGAATTTGGTTCTACTCCTGCCTTGTGAGCTGCAACAACTCCTATGGCCTCCCAATAATTCGACACTTTTATCTACAACAAATTAAATACATATCTTTCAGTCACCAACTACATAAAGACTTGTTAAGTACACAAATAACAGGCTTACCGCTTCTATTCCAAGTTTATCCGGTGTGTCATTGAGAACCGTATCATTCTCTTCAACAACAATTATTAGTGGCTGTAAGTACATATATAATTAGTAAGTAATACACACACAAAAAATTAAGTATAATTATTTCGAAATTAATCCATCTGCTGCTCATGTTGTTGGTCTTATATTAATGGACCAACAACTTTGTTTCTCTTTTTAATTACCTTGATCCTTTTGGGAAAAGTTGCAGCAAATGCTAGAGCTCCATCCCCACCACAAGCATCTGCCGGGAGAATTACGCTATCCACGTCACTCGCCATTAAGCAATCCTTTTGCAACACTAATGGTCGGGGGGAAGAGGAGTCTAAGTAATTCGCCGCCTTCAGGTACTGTGGTGCACTACTTAAACCAGCAAGCACGCATGGCAAGAATGTGTATCCTATCTGTCAAACCAAACAATTTCCTAATTAATTCACAATAGTAACTATAAACAAGAACAGCAAAATGCAGGGATCGAATGAGAGGACGGACCACCTCACCTCTTCTGCAGCTGATTTTGGACTCAAAGATGTGGTGAGAGCCATCGGTGGCAGAGCAGGAGCATGAGCACAGGGAATCTCAAACTCCTTCACAACCATATGGCTTATCACCGCCTCCACTCCTGCCAACAGATCAATTCCCTGCAGGTAATAGTACATCCATACATAACAATCCCAAAATCAATCAAACAGGGTTAATTCTTCTAGCATGAGTACTACAACATATGATATATATCAAGTGTTATGCGAAAAATGTTGTACCTTTCCCTGTCTGTAATCATCCACATCTTCACTACTGTTATCATCCGGGAAGCGGGCCACAACAGCAACAGCATTCACCCTTGATTGATTTACCAGTGCACTAACGGCTCTCAGTAGTGAATCGGGGTGTTTCATCCTCCCGGTCGACTGTCCACTCATCGGATCCACCCATTTTTCCACCTGCCATACCACACTTATTATTATTATTATTAGTTCAGCCTCCTCTTGCTTGCCTGCCTGCCTGCCTGACTGTTACTGGACAAGAACTAACTAACTGTGTCTTGAAGACCTCCTAACCCTAAGGAAGGCACATAGTTAATGATGATATATATATATATATATATATATATAATATGCCTCGTAAGTACCTCTAAAGGGGTATCAGTGACAATATACTCAATAACCGGTAGTCCCAAGGAAGCCCTTGTTGCATCAGCCACTTGTAGATGCCGAACTCTGAGTTCTTCCTCCATCCCAGCATCAAGAACCAGTCCCACCTACAATAATTTCAAACATCACATCTACTTTATTGAGATTCATTCATCATTAGAGATACTTTCAAACGTGGCAGGCAGCTAGAGCTTTGGATAGGGATTATTACCCTGTTTTGATGTACAGGCAACAATGACCATGCACCTTCCGCAAATCGATCAAGAGCATAACCCTCTACATACAATACATTAGGCATTGGCCAGTAAAGCATTGCAGCATTAAGAACCTGTTATTAGCAAAAACAACTACTTTAAGTGCAGGACCAATATGCAGGTATGTGCATTACAACTGTGAAATATGCGCATTGCTGCTGCTCTACAAGATCAATGCAAATGAACTATGAGAGGCTTCCTAACTAACTAACTAACTAACTAACTGATGGATGAGTGCATCTATCAATGAATTATTTATTAGAGAAGTAGAATAAAGAAAGAATAGTAGCGCGTGGGATTGGATACATTTGGATGGGAAATAAGGCAATCCACGACGGATGCAAGAGTTCGAGCAACGGGCAAGGCATCGCCGGCGAAGCCACCAATAGATGCCCCTATTCCAGTCGGGACAATCATAACGCTCGTATACTCTCTTTTGTACTGTTAGAAACAAAAATCTCCTCATTAGAGCGAATAGCAGCGACTAGAACTTAAAAAATAAAGACACACACACACACACAGAGAGAGAGAGAGGGAGCTACATATATATATATATACCTTGTTCGTGAGACGGGCGTGAGAACAGGAGACTTTGAGTTGGGTAGGAAACAACCGGTGCTCTGCGAAGGAGAAACATGGCGATAGAAGGCGGTGGTTGCTGCAACCGATGTGAGGAAACGGCTGGACGGCATTTACCAGCGGCATGGTTCGATTCAAGTACTCCTCCTCCGAACTAGATAATAATATTATTTAGGTTTTGTTATATTTTTATGTGCATTCACGAGGAATCTGGTGGAACACTGGATCCTTTGTCAGAAGAAGAAGAAGAAGAAGCTGAAAAGCTGAATTAAGTGCATATCATAAATCACAATGCATCTTCCTTAAAATCATGTGTAGATAACTGGGTATTGGTTTGTTGTTGTTATGATAACTGGGTATTGGTTTGTTAGTATAATATGCAAAGCACCACCCCTTCCTTCAACCCTCTCAAGAAGAAGTTGTTTGTTTCTTCTAGGTTTGGTTAGGTTTAATTATGAAAGATAACTATTATTGTACAGTCCTTTGTAAGCTTTTGTTTGATTATATGTCCCAATGCCCATTCATTCTTGTTCATTTCTCTTCTTTGATCTTTCCCCCAAGGTATAATAAATTAAGACCACACTTCACACTGTATTTAAAACAAAAACAAATGGTATCAAAATGCGACATAATTTGTTTTCATTTCATTAATATCTCAAGAATGGCAGACCTTGCTATTAGGAAAAAAGGTAACACTTGTGTTTTTATTTCCATTTGATGAGATTTTTTAATTTGTTCAGTTTAACAGAAATTATATTTTCAAATAATTTTATTTGTTAGTTAGTACAACACATAAAATATTATTGTGATGGCAGCAGCCAGAGCCCCCTTCTTCTTCTTCTTAGAAAATAATTATAACTTTTACTTTGAAGTTCCTAACAATGCGCATTTGTTTTTTCATCAGACAGACATGGCAACAACCCAAATGTAACATTTCCATAACTATATGTTAATAAAAAAAAAACACTTTACAATCTTCTTCACAACGAGATTTCAAATGATTAGTTAACACTGAAGTCTGTCTGTTTGGTATCTAAAAGTGTCCCGACTTCTGACTGAACAACAACTGCTTCTTCCTCCTCTATATTAAATAGATCCCAGAAAAATTATCTTTCAGTGTGAACTCTCAAGTAATAGGATCTCTCAGCTCCAGCTTCTCCTCGGCCTGAAAATGCAGAGAATTGCAAACATGATTATCGGCCTCTACCCATAAGAAGCACTTAAGGGGGTCTCTAAATTCATACACACAATTCCTTTTTCATTTTGCTCTTCCCATAATTTCTCTTCTTTTTCTTTTTTCATTTTTTTTTATAGAAATCATACCCTATAGATAATTATATGTTCTTTAAAGAGTGATGTAAGTACTTCCGATTCTTCTGATGTTGGCGCCAGAAGCAAGCGAGGGCTCCAAATGCACAACTGGCCAATGCAATGGCCAAAGCAGCCCCTAAGGGAACAACAACCGCACTTGTCGAGACTGCCAATTCATCAGCAAGCCCGCTCCCTCTCCTCTCTTCTTCCAATGGCAGCTCTTTACTCTTTGACAAAGATACAAGCATCTTGCCATAATATTTTACCAAAAAGATGAAGACTTCATCCTCATTCCATTCCACAATTTTGTTCCCACTTTCAGAATGAGAAAGATAGCATGATGGGCAAAGCTGCTTTTGAGGCCATTGACTTTTGGGGAATTTAGGATCACCGGTTCCCATAGACTCTTCTACTTCCATCAGTCTCTCGTTGACTTTATTATGTGTTCTCCACAGCCAAATGGCAAAATCACGTGTCTTTTTGAACGGAGTAGAAACACTGAAAATACAAATAAAAAGTTGTTCCTAGTAAAAAAAAAGATAGCTTGATCTCAGTAAGCAAGACAACTCAGTTAGTTACCTGGAGCACATTTCAAAAAAATGTTGACGACACTCATCACAGATGAAGAAATTGTGAATAAAATCACATATGGCAGTAAATGTCAAGTGACTTTCTTCGTCGTCAACCCTCACAGAAAGGGAGTGTAATAGAACCCATAATCCACAGCTGCAAAATGAGGAGCACATGTTACTTAAATTGTGTTGTGAATATGGTAAGTCAAAGATGTAAAAGATTAATTGTTAAATGCAGTTATCCACACAACTGAAGTCAATCAAAGAAAGAAGTTCCATTTTTATTTGTTTATGTAAATGTTGATTTAATTTTCTGTAACATATAATAGGGTTTAGGGTTATTAGTTAGGGCTCTAAATAGTGAAGAGAACTTTAAATTTATTATATTAGTTAATATTAATCACTCAAGTCACTAGGGGATTGTTAGTTGTTTTAATAGGTGCACCATATGGTTATAAAGAGGGTGATTTATGTCACGGCCCGCTCAGGTTGGGTGAATATGTCAAAAGGCAAAGTATGTATATACTAGAAGATTCTAGATTTTGCTAGGTCTTTCCTTTCATTGAGTTCTCTAGATTTCTCTAGGAGGTCCTTATTGTAAGTAGTTGAAAGAACTCTCTAGATGTTCTCAAATTTAGATAGACAATAAAAGTTTTAAAAAGACCTAGGACAAGAAAGATCTAGAAAGATCTCCCCACTTGTATATAAACAAGTTTTGGCCATAAACCAAGCACCAAGTAATATTGAATATAATCTTAATCTCCAAGCTCTCACTCTCTCACTAAATTTCCTTCTTGCATTTTCTAAAAGGTTGACTAGTTAGCATTGTGGCAATACTAACCTAGTACCGCACGGGTCGAGAAGTAATTCAATCGATCGAGTTTTAGCCCGTGACAAGTGGTATCAGAGCAAGAATTTCATATTTCCGCATTCAAGTTGCAAGAGATGGATTCAGGTTCTAACGTCACGAAGGTTCCGACCGACGAACAGAAGGACAAGGCGCCCAAGAGGGGAAGATCCGTCGAGAGAAATGCTGCCATAGATGTTCGGTTGACCCGACTGGAGGAATGCATGAGCGAGCACCAGGAAGCTCTCGAGGTGTTTAGCACGGTGGTCGACAAGGTGGCAACATTGGATGAGGCAAGTGAAAAGTTGGAGAATGAAGTCATGAAGATCATTAACAACTCGAATCGTAGCATTCGGGACAAAGTGCTTGCATCGGTTCGAGAAGATGTTAATGCTATTCAGAATGAAATACTCGAGACAATCCGGGGAGAAGTCCAAACGATGATCGATGCCTTCCGGAGGGAAATGATGGGAAGGCTCAAGGCGATCGAAGGCCGGATTGGAGGGGAACTTCGAGGTGCGGCACCTCGTCGGATGGATGTTCCTAAGCCGACTCCATTCAAGGGCTCGAGGAATGCAAGGGAAGTTGAGGATTTCCTTTGGAACTTAGAAAGGTACTTCCGGGCATCCAACATACTTGATGATCGAACCAAGTTGGATACAGCATCTTTCTTCCTGGTAGAGATGGCGCTTCTGTGGTGGAGGAGGCGTGAAACAGATATTGAACGAGGCACACTGCGAATGGAGACGTGGGAAGATTTCAAGAACGAGTTTAAACGTCAATTCTTCCCAGAAAATGCCGATTTCGAAGCTCGGAAACGACTAAGTCAACTCGTGCACAACAAGTCAATCAAAGAGTATGTGAAGTGTAGAAGTTTAAGAGAAAGAAAATTGTAGAGAATTTGTATTGTTTGTTTATTGTTTACATAAGAAGTCTAATGCTTAAATAGTGAAGATTACATTTACATGGAAAAAAATGATTGAAACACTGAATCAAAAAAAATCATATGAATTTAATTTGATTTGTTAATCAGCAGCAGATCTTCAATGAATTATCAAATCAATTAGTCTAATTGATTTAATACTGATTAATATTTCATTCTCGGTCAGTTAGCAAATCAATTAGATTAATTGATTTACTGACTTTTAGTATTTCCTTCCAAGGAAAATTGAGAGAGAATTCTACAGAATTTCAAAAATTGATGCTCGAGTTGCCAAGTCTCACCGAACATGAGTCTGTTCACGTTCATCAACGGCCTGAAGACATGGGCACAGTTAGAGCTCCAAAGGGCCAAGGTGTAGAATGTTTCCGAAGCCATTGCGGTCGCGGAAAGACTGATCTAGCTGAAAGTGTCCGCGGATAAGTCAAAGTTCAACAAGGAGAATAAGGAGAAAGGTGGGGGAGACTGCCCAACCAAAAAGTGGCATCCAAACAACAACTCGGGGAGGCAAACCGAGGAATTAGGTAAGCAAAGAACTTGTCATATTTGTGGTGCTACTAACCATTTGAAGTTTATATGCCCGTTTAAAGGGAAGAAGGTTGCGGCAGTTCAAGGGACCGAGTCATCCGAAAAGAAGAAGGGACTCAAATGTGATCCCTAAAACTACTTAATGCGGTGAAAGCTAGTGTGGTAGAGTCGATCAAGGGAACAAAGAGGGGCTCAATGTTCGTGGAGGCCTTGATCGGGGGAAAGCGCGTCAAAACACTAGTCGACACGGGAAACACCCACAACTTAATGCGCAAAGGAGTGACCAAAGCGTTGGGTCTCAGCGTCAACCCAACAAGAGCGACCATCAAGTCCGTAAATACAACAGCCAAGCCGGTGGCCGGGGAGGCGAAGAGCGTACCAACTTAGATCAGAAACTGGAAGGGGATAGTCTCATTCACCGTAGTCCCTATGGATGATTACGATATAGTGATGGGACTACGATGATTCGACTAGGTACGTGCTTGCATAAGTCTTTATTCTGATTCTCTAATCATTTTGGACCATGAGAAGACTATTGCGATACCAACAAAAAGAGAATTAGAGGGGAAGAGCATGCTCTCGGCGATACAATTCAGCCGAGGTCTGAAACGCTGTGAAGAGACGTATGCCGCTTTTCCTATGTTGGATGCTTGGAAGTACCTTTCTAAGTTCCAAAGGAAGTCCTCAACTTCCATTGCATTCCTCGAGCCCTTAAATGGAGTCGGCTTGGGAACATCCATCCGATGAGGTGCCGCACCTCGAAGTTCCCCTCCAATCCGGCCTTCGATCGCCTTGAGCCTTCCCATCATTTCCCTCCGGAAGGCATCGATCATCGTTTGGACTTCTCCCCGGATTGTCTCGAGTATTTCATTCTGAATAGCATTAACATCTCCTCGAACCGATGCAAACACTTTGTCCCGAATGCTACAATTCGAGTTGTTAATGATCTCCATGACTTCATTCTCCAACTTTTCACTTGCGTCATCCAATGTCGCCACTTTGTCGGCCACCGTGTTAAACACCTCGAGAGCTTTCTGGTGCTCGCTCATGCATTCCTCCAGTCGGGTCAACCGAACATCCATGACAGCATTTCTCTCGACGGATCTTCCCCTCTTGGGCGCCTTGTCCTTCTGTTCGTCGGTCGGAACTTTCGTGACGTTAGAACATGAATCCATCTCTTGCAACTTGAATGCGGAAATATGAAACTCTTGCTCTAATACCACTTGTCACTGGCTAAAACTCGATCACTTGAATTACTTCTCGACCCGTGCGGTACTAGGTTAGTATTGCCACAATGTTAACTAGTCAACATTTTAGAAAATACAAGAAGGAAACTTAGTGAGAGAGTGAGAGTTTGGAGAATAAGATTGTATTCAATATTACTTGGTGCTTGGTTTATGGCCAAGACTTGTTTATATACAAGTGGAGAGATCTTTCTAGATCCTCGTTGTCTTAGGTCTTTTAGAGACTTCTATTGTCAATCTACATTTGAGAACTCCTAGAGAATTCTAGAGAGTTCTTTCAACTACTTACAAGAAGAACTTCCTAGAGAATTTTAGAGAGCACTGACAAGTGAAGCACTGAATAAATTTGTTAGAAATCAGTTAATTTATGTGTCAACAATCATTCATGTGCAGGCTTTCAATACATACTAGTTAAATGCATTTCAAATGGTATTTGGGAATTTTTGTTACAGCAAGGAGACTTGTTGAAATAGATTCATAATAATACAATGTCTTGTTGAAATAGATTCATAATAATACAATGTCTAATTTATATTTCCTTCAATTGGTAAGGAAAGTAGCATTTAATCGGAAATGTCCCAAGGCATAAGAAGTCAGGAAGTGTCCAGAGTTAGAGTTAGAGTTATGCTTGTGGCAAGCAAATTGGTATTAATTTTCAAACTAAGTCTAATACTGTACATAATAATAAAGACCATGTCCCAAAAGAAAAAATTCCCAAAAAGATAAAGACCATAAAATTAGTATTAGCAGGTTATAAAAAGACGAAGAGTCATAGACAAGTACCTGAAGCCCCTTGTATCATTCTTGCTGCCACGACAAAACATCTGAAAATCAACGGAATGTCTTTTAAAAGTAATTGACACAAAAAGGTTTAGATAATAATTAAGTCTTCAAGAGCAGCATAAAAGGTACCAACCCAATATCCGCGTGGGACTTCCTTTCCACATATATTGAAAGACTTAAAAGCGTATTTCCCAAAATTGGTGCCTGATTCTAGTTTGGCAGACAATATATCAGATGGCAATATGTCATCAAAGTTCACAAGTATCTCTGCACTTCCCTTCCTACATCTAAATATAGAAGCATTTGGGTGGTTAAAAAAAAGTACATTATGTTTGACGTGAAGCAGAAAACAGTAAAAAAGAATGAGATAGATAACCTCCTAGATGGATGATGAGCCACAAGAACTTGAAGGAATTTTACAAGTGATGCACGAGTCTCTGATTTGATCATCTGCAATAATTTCATAATTTATGATTATTTGGTGTATAACACCCAAAAGCTTCAAATATAAATATTCTTACGTTGTGCTCCATTATTATATCAAAAGCAGTGTTTGTTGCCTCTTCAACGTCGTAAACTGCACGTGCTATCTTTTAGAAAACCACAAGATAACAAAATCAGGTCTCCTTATTATGCCAACAGACTGAATAAACACAATAGTAGAGCATTAAGCTCTAAGATGACCTGTCCGGGATCTGAAACATTGGAATGAAGATGCTCATTCTCAAATTTCTCATCATCCAAACTAAACGAGCTGTAAAAGGAACAACATAATTACACAAGGTAAGAACAAAGTCATATAAGATTAATAAACTATGCAGCAATATACACAAATAAAATTTGGTTCTTCTACTACTGTAGATTTACTGAAAATAGCTCAAGATGTTTCTGTTCAAATAATATAAATCTAGGGAGAAGCTTAATTCCTATTGTATAAATCCATGCAACATGAAATTGTAGATCAGATATGGTAACAAAATAAACTAAGGCGATCTCAAAGGCAAAATGAAAAGTGATAATCACTGTGTCACATAACTTGAGAATTAAAAGTTCATTTACAAAGAAGCACTTAAAATGAGGTGGAAATAATTAATTTTTTCAAAGCTCTAGTTATGGAGTGAATGCCTTACCTGCCAATTTTCTTATTAATCCAAGCAAGTAAGCGATCAGCTGTTCGGCCATCATCAATTTGTTGAATTTCATTCTTGTCTTGTTTCGGTTCCCAACTACCACCAGATACAAACTTAGAAGGAGGGCCCCAAAAGAGCATGGGGTAGTGACTAATAGAGAATCTGTTGCAAAGATCAATATTTGCCTGTGCTGCCGAACAAGTAAACAGATGAAAAGGTAACTATTAAGCAATGTAACAACCAGTCTAGGGGACCTTCCCTTAAACTCTAACAGAATACAAAATCCCCTAAAGGCATGAGAGTCACATTTTTCTAAATTAAAAAGCTCAGTGTAGTAACAGGACATGGAGAAAGAATATATTCCATTAGATAGACTAACTAACAAGTGAAAACAGGAAACGGAGAAGGAAATTTGCAGCAAGACCTTCAGCGCACAGTCTACCCTTGTCATATATATGATCCCGGGATGAATAGCATCTGCTCCATTAAAAAGTCTTGCTACCTTTTCATACTGAGGCTGCAAAATCGTGGGTGGCTCAACCCAATAAGAACATAGCCCAAAAAACAAAGAATAAAAACTGGTTTATAATATATGACATAATGAGTTCCAGAATATTGAGTACCTTATAATTTCTACAAGCAGGACACCTGCAAGACCATAAGTGGCGCATAAAGTCCTTAGAAATCGTGCAATATAAGCAAAAGTTTGATGATCTCATTCAAAAGTAGAAGAGAAGTTTCCAAATGGATGTAAAGAATTGATAAATAATGGAGCAAAATAAAATTGAAATTTGGTGATCATGTATGTATGTATGTAAAGATTCAACATCGTAGGTGACAGAGTAAAATGTTATGGAACTTCAATTTGGTTATGTTGTCAATAACGAAATAGAAAGTCTTGATAAAAAAAAATGAAGTGACTAACCAGTTAGCGAAGAACTCGACAACGGCGTGCGTTGCCGGAGTGTCCTTGAGAGCCGAAGCGAAATTGGTAATATTTAGATCGACTACAAAATCAGGTGGATCGGCGGTGTTTCCGGTGATGGCACGGAGAATTGATCGAGATCCAGGATAAAGAGGCGAGGGAGATGACGTTGCTATGCAGGTGAATAGAAAGACAAGGAACAGCAACGAAACAGGAGACATGTAAGGAAGGGCGAAGGAGATCGAATTCGAGCTGAGACAGCTTATTAGCTTAGTTAGCTAGCTAGATTGAAAGGAAATGTGAGCTTCAATCTTTACAATGATCGTGTGATGACTACTCTTATGGTCCTTATGGAGGAGGAGGAGGAGGGTTTTTCACGAGGTTTGTATTATTGTATAATTATCGTTGAAGAGAACTCTGAAGAGCGATTCCAAAAAAAATAAACAAATGTTCTTCGGGAATGAAAAGTTGCAAGTTATGTGCTAACTTAGCTAGCTTAGTTAGAAAAATATATATATATATATATATATATATATAATAATAATAATAATAATTAAAATAAAATTTTAAAAAAAAAGGGAGAGGAATGAAAAGTTGCAAGTTATGTGCTAACTTAGCTAGCTTAGTTAGAAAAATATATATATATATATATATATATATATATATATATATATATATATATATATAATAATAATAATAATAATAATTAAAATAAAATTTAAAAAAAAAAGGGAGGGGTCAACAAAGTGTAGTTTTAATCTTCAAATTATTAATCTTCTTCTCCCAATCCAAAAACTCTAGCTCGTCCTAGCTCATCCTATATATTTTTAGATCTAGTTATACAAAATATTTATTTTATTTTTTATTTGTATGATAAAGAACTTATTCATGTTTAATGTTCAGGAAATCAACAAAAACAATATCGCAGTAGATGAAACATTGAACAAATCGTCCGTTAAGCTTAAATGTACCGATTTCTTTGCCGAAAACCTATTTTCAAGATTTCAGTTTGAGAAGTTGATGCAAATTTGGGAACGTTGTAATGAAATCTGATGTGGGAATCTCTATCGTGTGAACTGAACTGCATTAACTTCTCGAGACAAAACTTGTTGATGTAGAAGATTTTTGTTAGGAGCTGATGCAAATGTGCAAATGTTCACACAAATGTTGAATTATCTCCGCAAATGTTTGGGGAAATTTTTGGTTGGAGCTTGTGAGAATGTGCACATTCAAGACACAATATTTCGAAAATGTGCAAGTCTGGGACATAAATATCTCGAAATGTCCCGAAAATGTGCATATTCAAGACAAAATTATCCTGAAAATGTGCAAATTTGGGACATAAACATCCCAAAACGTCCCAAAATGTGCATATTCGGGACAAAATCGTCCTGAAAATGAACGTCCCGAATTATAAAAGTTCGGAAGAAAACGTCCCGAAAATGTGAAAATTCAGAAGAAAATTTCCCGAAAATGAAAATTTTCGAAACGATTTTGTCCCGAAAATGGTTCAAAGTAACATATTTTTTCAATTACAATTATTTTCAGTTTAAATGATCAATTTGGAATACCTTTCGTAGTCAAATTTCCAATATTGGAATGGCATTTTTCTCCGAAAAGGAAGTTCGTGATTTCTACATACCATATACTCGCTAACTGGATTTAGCGTTAGCAAGTTAGGGACCAAAAATTTATGTGGTAAGTAGAAATACTTCAGCATTGGTTGTGCCAAGAGTTGTATGAAAGAATCGATGGTCAAAACTAAGTTTCAACATACACCTACAACTAAGACAAACTGTAAATGTAAGATTAATGTAATTGTTCGGAATGGAGGGAAATATGTGATAACAAGTAGGGTCGGCCCATTGACTGTGCAAGATGTGCACTTGCACATGGCCACAAAAAATGTAGGGCCACCAAAAAAATTATTTACATATACATAAAAAAAATTAAATACATATATGATATATATTAAAAAAATGAGGCTCAATCCTAGGGCCGGCTAGCTAAACCCATCCACTCCAACACCACACACCAAAGCGGCAAGCACCCAATATGTGAATTGTGACCAGCCGAAGATTATCTCCAAAGTCCAACCCCGTCCTCTCTCCAAACTCCGACGTTCGACCATCGTCTCATCTCCTCAATTGTTGATAATCTCTACTTTTTGGATTTTAGCTTTAATCATTGCAATTTTAAAAATCAATTCATTATTCTTCCATCACAATTTATTTTATTGTCATTGTCATTTGTCAACTATGTTTATTAATGTGATGAAATTTGAAATGTTAGAATGACTCCTATAACTATAAGAAAGCATGAATCGGGTAGTTCCAAACGCAAAAGAATAAAGGAACGAGACAAATTTATTCAAAGTCAATCAGGAGTTATGGATAAATTTGTTTTCAATAAAGGGAACGAAACACAATGTTCAAGGGATATAGGGGTAGATGTAGATATTAATGTTGATGTAGAAGAAAATGTGGAGCAATCAATGGAGACTCAAACACCTTCTGAGAAAAATGTTGATATTGGCCTAGAAGAAAATATAGAGAATCAAATGGACGAACCTTTTGAAGTAGATATTGATGTTAATGTAGAAAAAACTATGGAGCCTGGTTTGGAAGGGAATGATGATATTCTCAACATTTTTTATCCTAAAAATTGGGATAATCTTGCTCCTAAATTGAGGGATTTATTGGTGAAAAAAGGTCCTCTAAGAGATGTGTTGACAGGAAAAGGTCCGAAAAATGGATCAAATAACATGCGTTCATATCTGAATTCTATACTATGCACTTATCAAATGGGTAGAAGCATCATCGAGATTGGCTTGTGTATTGTAAGGATTTTGACAGAGTATTCTGCTTCTGCTGTAAAGTCTTCAAGACCAAACGACAACTTTCTCAATTAGCACATGATGGAATAAGGGATTGGGGGCACATTTCTCATATATTGCTGCAACATTAACGAAGTTCAGACCATATAACTTTATACTTGATTTGGGTTGAGTTACGTGAACGACTAGAAACTAATCAAGTAATAGATAAAGTTTTGCATGATCAAATCAAATTAGAGACTGAACATTGGCGAAAGGTACTATAAAGATTGTTTGCAGTCGTGAAATATTAAGTTAAACAAAGCTTGGCGTTTCGTGGAACTAATGAGAAGATTTATGATGAAAGCAATGGAAATTTTATGGTTTTAGTTGAAATGGTTGTTGAATTGGATTCGACCTTAGGGAGCATTTACGAAGAAAACAAAATCATGAAATTCAGTTTCATTATCTCAATCACAAAATTCAAAACGAGTTGATACTCTTGATAGCTGCTAAAATAAAAGGTATAATCCTGAAAAGAATAAAAGAAGCCATTTGAAATAAATTCAATAAGCTTTACCATAAAATTTGCCTTGATTTTTTTTATCTTTTTGTTGTTGTGATCTTAATTGTTGGTATGCGTAGATATTTATTTATGATATTATGTTTGTAGTTTTGGTGTTTTTCTTTTTTTGGAGTACTTAGGGCCGCATTTGATATCTCGCACAAGGCCTTCAAACATATTAGACCGACACTGATAACAAGTGTATGTCTTGATCGTAACCAATAACTAAGCCCTGAGAAAATACGTCATATTAGATCCTATAAAGTAATAGACATAAATGTAAAATGAAGATTGGATACAAACGATGAAATTGTAATAACTATGGTAAAAACATATCAATCCCTTGTAGTGAAAGGTGGAGTGTATGATAACACGTGTTTCGATAAGAGAACATGTAGAAATTACATTACAAAGCACGAAAGTTAAGGTTAAGGAGTGGGGATGCTGAAGCACTCACTAATTATTTCTTAAGAATGAAAATTATGTATTCTAACTTTTTTTACTTGATTGATTTGGAGAAGGAATCTCGAATTAGAAACGTGTTTTGGGCAGATGAAAGGTGCATGATTGTCTATGAGTATTTCTCTGATGTTATCACTTTCTATACAATCAATTTGACAAATTGCTATGACATGCCATTTGCTTCATTTGTCGGGGTCAATCATCATGGTCAATCTATTTTACTTGGATGTGCCTTATTATCAAGTGAAGATTCACAGTCTTTCACTTGGTTATTCATAACTTGGTTAAAATGTATGTTTGATCGACCTCTAAATGCCATAATCACATACCAATGCCGGTCTATAGTAATTGCAATTGAGAATGTATTTCTCAAAACTCATCATCCTTTTTGTTTGTGGCATATCATGAAGAAACTTCCTACAATATTTGGAAGTCATGCTAAATATAAACTAATAAAGAAAATGTTGAAAACATTATATACAACTCCATTAATATTCAACAATGCGAAGACGATTGGATAAGACTAATAGAAATTATCAAATGGATATAATGACGGGTTGAATTCTTTATTTTTATAAAGATCTAAATGGATACATGTTTATGTAAAAAAGTAGTTTTGGGCAGAGATGTTCACATCTCGACAAAGTGAAAATATGAATGCCTTTTTTGATACGTGCAATATGATAGGGATTTATTGAGGATTATTGAGAAATAAAAAAGAAACTGGATTTTTAAATAATTAATTCTATTATACCAACTATAAGTGGTTATGCCTTTGAAAGACAATTCCAAAGTTTTTACATTCAACAGTTATTTAGGTTGGTTCAAGAACAAGTTAGAGGGATGTTGTTCTGCGACATCTCAATATTGGAAGAGGAAATGACAACTTAAATATTTCAAGTTAAGGAACACATTTTAAGGTTAATGGAAAACATTAAAAATATATTTTTTTACAAAGTGCACTATACCGAACTGGACTGCAATGTAAAATGTCAATGAATGTTTGAGTTCAGAGATATTTTTTGTATGCATATCATGACTTTGTTGAGAAAAATGAGGGTGAATGAGGTACCAATGTGTTATATCAAGGCACCAGTGACGTAAAGATATACAACGTGAGTATCAAACTATCACCAACATTTACGATTCATATATGTATATAGGGAATTTTTTTTTACAACCGTCTAACTCTCTTGGAGAAAAATCTAAAAAAAAATAATTGTTATTGCTCAACGACATAAAAGTCTTCGAGGAATATTTTTTTGTCTATGAATGATAACAATGGGAACAAATGCACAAAAGTATCTCCATCAACTTTGATACACTCTCTTGTCAAAATTAGAGTTCGATAACGACTACCAACAAAGAAGAAACAATCTTTTATTGAGAAAATCTCGAAAAAGTCGTCCTCGAGATCACGAAAAAATGTTTGATTGATTGCATTAATCTTTGTCCTAATTATTTAGAATGTTATTAAAGTTTTGTAAATGTGCAAAATCGGAACGTTTTCTCCCGGAAATGAAAACTTTCAAGAGAAAAACATCTAAAAAGTTTTCATTTTCGAGAAAAAACATGTAAACTTAATTACAGTTTTGATTAATTAAATAAATAATCAACAAAAATTATAATTTTTGAATTGAACTTGAACAAAATAATTAAATTTTTAGTGAGTGTTTAACTACCACCAATTAGTGAGAGAGAACTAATGTTTATATATTATATATATTATTATATAATGGATAGTAATTATATATAAAACAAAAGTTTAATAATATATATATATAGTTTTTGTTTTATTTTTTTTTTTGTTGAATTTAAATTTTATAAAATAAATTTTAATATTTTAATTAATAAATTGAATATTTTGATAGTTAAAAGAATATATAATATAATAATTGAATTTTGGATAATAAAAAAAATCACATCAAAAGTTTGATTTGATTGGTAAATAGATTAAATATACTTAAAATTATTAATTGCATAATACCCTATTATATAAGTTATAATTGAAAAACAAATAGAGTATTGTTTGTATAATTAAGTTATATTAATTAATTTATTGTATATTTTTGCTTTAATCACTTGGGTATTTTTAAGATTTTGTTAGATCTTCCAACTGAAATTTTTTTATAAAGGGATTATTCTCTTTACTTTAGAATGAAATATAGTTTTAGAAGATGAATGAATTTGAAGACCGTACGATAGGGGAAAGACAAGGGTTTCCCATATATTATTACTATTAGGAATAGGAATTCGGCCATTTTGTAATTAGTTATATTTTAATGATTAAATATTGAATATAAATTTCAAAATAGTTATGTTTTCTCTATATTTATAAAAATGTATTAGAATTTTTTTTTAAGGATAAAACCATATTAATATATACATAAAAGAAAAAGGATTTTTCTATATAAATAAATATAATATAAATTAATTAATTAGTACCCATGAAGTCAATAAAGTGAATAAACTTTAAAATAATTTTGGATCCTCTACCATCATCAAAAGAGAAGAAAGAAAAGCTCCCATATGATGATCCAAGCTTAGATGAGAGAGAGAGAGAGAGAAAAAGACGTTTGTTTGTTTGTTTTTACTGAAGAAGATCTGAGCTGCTGGATTGGATGATGGGGTCCCCGCCACCAGTCGGTGCCGCTTCCGATCTCGACCTCGGCGTATCATCATTTTCCTTATGATTCTTTCCTTTCATTGCCTGCCTGCCATGCCTTCCTTTCGCATAAATTAAGATTTATCATATGTATATTGACGGCCGCAAAGCTAATCAATTACATGATTTTTTGCTCCCTTTCATTCTCCTCACCTCACCCGGCCGGGACATAATTACGTACGCACCCATATATCCTATGAAACCATGAGCGATCGATCGAGCTAGCTAGCTAGCTAGCTTCTTCACGTTTTCACGCACATCCTTCCTCCATTAGATTTTGCTCAATTCTCATGTACACAACCAGTTATATAGCAAATTGTAATATTTTAATTAGTTGTTTGGAAAATACATATACCTGGGATTTATTATTGTATTGTATACATAACTGGGAGGGAGGGAGGGAGGGAGGGCTTTGATCCATTAATTAATTAATTAATTAATTAATCCCTCTAGAATGATGATGATGATGGAGCTTTCAAGTCGAACCAGTGCTAGGACCAGCTCCATCATGGTCGATGAATATTACGACGACAAGGACGTCGTTGATGACGATTCAATAATAATTACGTCCACCTCCCCAAGTCTTGAATTGGAAATACCCTTGGACCCAGTTGTTGGGCGATCTCACGATCACGATCATGAGCACGAACATGAATTCCGTTCCATGAACGCCTTGGAGATCTTGAGAGAAACAGTTCGCATCCTGCGCTTTAATTTCATGGGTTTCATAGGTATAACCGTGCTGCTTATATGCCCAGTGACGGCCATAATATTGTCAAATGTTCTGGTGGATTCCTCTGTAGCCAGGCGATTGAGTATAAGGCTGTTGTTGCTTGCCCAGAGCAGTGGACTCCCCATCAGGCATTTCATCAAGCAGTCCTGCTACAAGTTTGCAGAAACATCAATCTCCTCCGTCGTCTGCTTTCCGCTCAACCTCACCTTATCCCTCTTGTCTAAAGCTGCAGTTGTTTACTCCGTTGATTGTGCCTACTACAGAAAGAAGTTCGATTCCTTGAAATTTTACCTGATAATGGCAAAGATTTGGAGACGCCTCGCCTCTACCTACTTGTGGGTGTGTATGGTGATATCTGGCTGCCTCACATCCTTCATAATTCTGCTTGTAGCCGTCTGCAGTTTGTTCTCCGCAGTTGGGTTTGGGGCAGACGCTGTAGTTTATGTATCGATTGGACTGGGGCTTATCTTCTCAATAGTATTTGCAAATGCTCTTATAATTGGCAGCATTGCGGTGGTGATATCGGTGTTGGAGGATGTCTCTGGGCCAGAGGCTCTGCATGGGGCTAGCTTGCTGATAAGAGGACAGACTCAGGTGGGTCTTTTGATATTTCTCGGATCCACCATGGGGATGGCCTTTGTCGAAGGATTGTTCGAGCACAGAGTCAAGACGCTTAGCAGCAGCAGTTTTGATGCAGCTTCCTCAAGAATATGGGAAGCCCCTCTTCTGGCAGTAATGTATTCATTTGTGGTGCTTGTTGATTATATGAACAACGCCGTTTTCTACTTCAGCTGTAAGTCTTATCGGATGGAGAATTCCCCCACTGGGGAATGCCGCCATTCCTCCTTGGAGGCCATGGCCATTTCTTCACCCTTCTCTGACTCAGAGCAGCATTAACCAATTATTACTATTCATTTTATATCACCAACCAAAAGAAGGAGAAGAAGAAAAACAAGAAGAAGCTACAGAGAAACTGCAGGTTAACAAATTTCCTTCTTTTTTTTTCTTGTATGTATATATGTATGCCTACTTCTTATTCTCTTATAATTAGCTAGCTAGTTTTTTTTCTTAGCCAGTACTGAGTTTTTCCTTTTTCTTTTCAATTATAGCGTGTTGTTCTTTCTCCATTCAATACTATCAATTTTTCATTTGAGGATTTTTATATTCACATTTGCTACATACCCGGTTCTATTTTAATCCTACTTCTGATTTTACTATCACATATAAGTTATATAAAGGTAAACTACATAGCAGTATCAAAACAGTTCTAAAAACCTCTCCCATATATCAAGATCAAAACAGAACTAAAAACTACTTCAAACTATAGCCATCACCATCGTCGTCAACCTGACAAACAACAAAAGGGGGAGAAAGGAGCAAAACCAGCTTTATAGGGAGGCGGCTTGACTCGACTCTAGTTGTTCTTGCACATCATTTTGGCGAACTGGGGAAGGCAGTGGCGGTGGTTGATCTCCATTTTCAGCATCATTCACTTGGGTGGTAGTAGTAAAATCATTGGGTGGTGAAGGAGGAGGCAGTTGATCTTCATTTTCTTCTTCATTGTTTTCGGGATGGAAATTGATAGGGAATTTAGTAACTCGGGGTTTATCTGCCAAGATATTTCTTTGAACCCTATCGATTAAGACCTTTTGGGGAGGCTCCTCTCTAAGTTGTTCATCATCATAATCATTGTTGACATAGTATCCCACCCTTATAAATTCTTGACCCAGATATGAGCATGTCAATAGCAATACAGTTACACCAATGATGTCCTCTTCACGGATTTTTGATGAGTCTGGAGGGTCAGCCTGCAGCATGCAATCAAGAACCAGAGGGAGGAAGTAAATAATCAAATATAATAAACCAGGCCAGGCCAGGCCAGGCCACCTTGCTTCTTCTTCTTCTTCTGTACATTAATCACAAATTTATTATTGTACCTCAAATACAAAGCGGTAATTGCCTACATTTACAGGCCCAACAAGCACACTTTCTAGAAGTTGATCTGAATTCTCATCCTCAGCTGATCCTACATAAATAAGCTTCCATTCCAAATCTGTAGCCAAAATAGAAATAAACAGGACTGAACTTTGCAGGGTTTCACATAACATCATAGGGCACAATTCAAGTTAGTTACATAAAAACTGAAAGATCTGATCAGCTAACGAAAACAAAACGGTGAAATTATACAAAAGAGTATAAACCAGGAAGGATACACCCCACCCCCATACCAAATTATCCCAAGTCTCAAACTTTAATAACACAAAATCACACACACAGACACAAATATGTATCTTATATTTTTCTCAACCCTTATGCAAAAAAATCAAGTTAAGGATAAAAAGTATGAAGGTTTGAAGGACTCGGGGTAAATGAAATTAGGTAGCAGAAGTAGTATAATACCATCTTTGAGGGGGATCAGGCACTCGTAGGATATTTCGAATTGAAAAGGGTGGAGGAACGGCGCCGGATTGTCAAGTACGGTGACATTCGTAATATTTACTGCACTCATCGCCGCCGTCAATAAGCAGAATTGCACCACCACCAGCAGCAGCAGCAGCAGCAGCAACAGCAACAGCAAAGAGACAAACAACAAAATAAAATAAATAAAAAACCTACAATCCCCCAGAACCGTCAAGCCCTAAGATTGGATCTAGATAGAGATAGATATGCGATTCTTTCTACCGCAAATATGCGTTTGCGACAGATAAGACTCTCTGCACCTTGGCGGGAGATTTTTAACAATTTGGGAATGAAATGAAATGAAATTGAAAACCCCCCGTGGATGAACTGAGTTGAGTACTTGACGACAGACATGTAAACCTAGTCATTTTGTTTTTTTTATTAATTCATTCTTTTATTTCTTAATTCAAACAGCAAATAAGGATTATTATTATTATTATTATTATTATTATTATTATTATTATTATTATTATTAAATTGGTGTAGAAAAAAAAAAAGAGTCGATTTAAAAAAAAGATGAATATAAAGGACATATTTATAATATTTTGGAAAATCTTGGAGTAAATATGCATTTTAAGCCATACAAATATGTGTTCGGCACCGAGCCACAACCGGCGACCGCTTCTCAATTCTTCTTTTTCTTCTTCTTCTTCTTATTATTATTTGTGTTTAATTTCCAGTTTACATACAACAATTATTCGTGTTTGTTTCACTCACTCCTCCTCCTCCCTCCGTAGATTCTCTTCTCTTTTCTTTCGCTCACAGAATCTGATTCTGTAAGATTTGGGAAGGCCAAAATGGCATCTTCGATGATGCTTCACTCCGACTTGCGTTCGGCCATACAGATCGCCTCAACATTTGGCCGCTTCACCTTCAACCGCCATCAACGTCTTCTTCTTCTTCTTCCTTCACGCCACCCTTCCATCTGGTCTCCCATCAAATCGACACTTCCAACTGCCAGGTCTATCTCGATTGCTGGGAATGAAAATGGGACCTCCACATCTGATCAAAAGGTATCAAACAAGCCTCCCGTTTGTACAGCAGACGAGCTCCATTTCGTTTCCCTCTCCAACTCAGATTGGAGGCTCGCTCTATGGCGCTATATTCCTCCTCCTCAGGTCCCTCTCTCTCCGTCTCTTCCTAGATTTCTCTTCTCCGATCCAAAAAAGAAAAGAAAAAAAAGAATTTGATGTCGTCGGTCGTCGTCGTTTGCTGTGCAGGCTCCTCTTAGGAATCGTCCATTGTTGCTATTGTCCGGTGTGGCGACTAATGCTATCGGATATGATCTTTCTCCTGAGGTAGTATAGTAACTTCACATCCCACCTGCCACTACTTCCTTTACTTAATAATGAAGATCCTTCCTGATGGAATTGTCAATCATCCTTTTTATCAATAATATGTACTGGTGTCTTTACCTCACACTTTCTTATACGGCTTTCATTTGTCATCATCTATCTCTATGCACTCTCAATCTTTAGAGTTGAGAGTATCAAATTTCAATAAGCTGGTTTAGCTCGTCTTATTTCCACCTTCTTTCTAACTTAATTGGAACAGATTCTTTTGTCATTTCGGAAACTTAAATTATTGTGCATGGTGGAGAGACTCCAATTCTAGCTTTTCTTTTCTCCTTGTCTTGCAGTCTTCCTTTGCTCGTTACATGTGTGGGCAAGGATTTGATACATGGATTCTTGAAGTGCGAGGTGCTGGATTGAGCATGGAGCAACCAAATTCTAATGAAATTGAGCAATCTGCCCATAAAATATCTGAAGAAATGGAAGCTACTGCTGAGGAAGGTGCTACGAAAGGAGTTGCTTTTCAAGAAAAGGACTCAGCTGATACCTCCAATGATCTGTCTATGTCAGGTACCTCTATAATTGAAGGACATCCCAGTGGGTTACCAACAGTATGGGATGAATCTGAACTAGTTTCAAAATTGACTGAAACTTTTATGAGATTGTCAGAAAGACTATCTGGCTTTCTGAGTGATAGCCAGTCAAAAATTATGTCAACAAAGTTTTTGGATCAATTATCACGTCTTTTAGATGATTCCTTTTTGTTTGAGCGGTTCAATGAAATAAGAGGCAATATCTCAATCTTGTTGGAAGCGAGGGAAAATTCTGCTGTTTCTAGCCAAATCAAGGATTTGAGTAAAAAACTTGTAAATATTCTTGAAGAAAGTCAACTTTCTGTCTCACCTCAGATCTTTAATTTGCAAGACCGTTTTTTCTCAACAATTGAAGATTTCCAGAAGCAGTTAGACTTGATTGTCAAGTATGATTGGGATTTTGATTGCTATCTGGAAGAAGATGTCCCCACTGCGGTAAGGTGACTTTTTTCTTTCATTTACCCTAGTGAAATCTGCTCTTTTTCAATTGACTATCATTTCACTATGTTGCTTGATGCATCATCTGCCATAGCCTGATTTACTAATGCATTAAAGAAATATGCACTTGGTTGTTATGTTTTAGATGGAATACATAAGAGCACATAGTCAGTCCAAGGATGGAAAATTGTTTGCAATTGGACACTCAATGGGGGGTATCTTGCTGTATGCCATGCTATCACGATTTGGTAAGAAGATACTGCCTTATTCAAATTTATTATCCATTGTTGCTGCATATATCTAATTATTCTTCTTTCTTTGGTTATTGTTATAATACGTGCTTCACTTATAACAGGGTCAGATGGAAAAGACCCTAAATTGGCAGCTGTTGTTACTTTGGCATCATCGCTTGACTATACATCTTCAAGTTCATCACTCAAGCTGCTTCTTCCCCTTGTAAGTTGACAAAGATCCAGTGAGGAATGAGCGAAATCTTCTGCTATTTTGTGGTTATTTGACTTGTTGTTGCAAGTTATGAACAATTTTTTGTGAGAATTTCGGATATGAGGAGTATTTTTCTATGTAGGTTGATCCTGCTCAGGCTCTCAATGTCCCTGGTATTCCTCTAGGGGCAATGTTATCAGCAGCTTATCCTCTTACATCACGCCCTCCATTTGTGTTATCTTGGCTTAATGATCTGATATCAGCACAAGACATGATGCACCCAGAGTTGTTAAGGAAGCTTGTGCTAAACAACTTCTGTGAGTAAAACCAGAAGATGGTCATATTTTTTCTATGTTGCTTGACTGAAGTTTCGTTTGTAGCATGTGTCTTACTTTACACTATATAAGTATGTATTGTTATACTAGGTGTTGAAGATGGGAAACTTTTATTCTATCCAGGCTCTTTCAGGGTAAGGTTTGGAGAGAAGGGGAAACATTTTATTTCCCAAGAGCTTTGTGGTGGAAATTGAAAAGTGGTTGATGTGATTAAGAGTTAGCTGTTCTTTCAAAATTGTACATTAAAGAATTGTTAACGAATTTGGAGTGTCAAGCTCCTAAAGATATGATAATTGGAGTTAACTGCAAATTCTCGTTTTGGTTGTGAACTTCTTGCATCTATGACATTTAGACCATTTTCAAAGCATATTTCGGAGACATTTGTGTTTATATTGGTTTTTCAACTTAGGACATGATACATGACATACCGGCACAGGGATTCTCTTTGGGGGTGCATAATTAAGACAATTTGATTCTAGGTTAGGGTCTTGTGTGTGGGATAATATAAAGTTATGTTTTCTTGTACATTGTTTGATTTCATTTATTTAACAGGAGTTCTGATGGAAAATGGCAGGTACAGTCCCAGCTAAAGTAATATTGCAGTTAACGACAGCTTTCCGAGAGGGTGGACTTTGCGATAGAAGTGGTAAATTTTTCTACAACGATCATCTGAGCAAAAGTAATGTTCCTGTCCTAGCACTAGCTGGAGACCGAGACTTAATTTGCCCACCTAAAGCTGTGCATGGTATATGAATATATTATTAAAGAAGTTTGGGTTTTCCTCTATTTTGTGGCTCAGTAGTATTATTACATTATTGTTGTTGTTAAATAGAAACTGTGAAGCTGATCCCGGAGAAGTTAGGCAGCTATAAAGAATTTGGAGAGGCAGATGGTCCCCATTATGCACATTACGACTTAGTTGGCGGACGACTGGTGAGAAGATATTTGAAAGCTCCTTAATCCTTTGAACTAGTCAGGTATCTGCAGTAGTAAACATGATCAATAGATATTCGTGGTTTTATTTAATGCAGGCTGTTGAACAAGTATATCCCTGTATAATTGAATTTCTTACTCGCCACGACTGAAAAAGAACTCCCCCCGGGTAGAGGAAGGAAGCAAGGTATCCATCCTGTCGTTTCTTTTTCATAGCTTCTTCCTCACCCAAAAAGTAAATATATAAATAAATCATTTGTGTCTGCTTCTATTTTATTCAGTTGTGCTTGCTTTCCGAACAAATGAATATAGAGGGAGGATGTAGATTTACTACTTGTTGACTGCAAGAAGAAAATGACGGGGATGGATAATGAAGCTTCAAAAGGATATGTGACATTTACTTAACTTTTGTACATGAAGAAGAAGAAGATGTTTCCCATTCCTCCTCTTCTTTGGGTTATTATTGTTGTTTATAGTTTGTGGCTATGTGCATCTGGAACAAGACAAAAAAAAATATAAATATATATATATACTAGTTTCATGATTCTTGTAACTTAAACAAACAATTGTACATGTACGAGACAATTGAGAATGAATTAATTGCATATGGTTCGGTTCAAAACAGTACAGAGATGGCAAGACTGTTTATTTAGTTTTTAATTTATGAAACAAACCAGGTTTTCCTGACTCAATCCAGACAGTTGCTGCTTAAAATACAGAAATTGGTGTAATATATAACTGTTTAATGTGAATCAATGAATAAATTATATGAAGAAAACAAAATATACAGTAAGGGCAGAACAATTGGGAAGGCATTAAAATGTGGCCAAAGATAAGTAAGGTATATATATATATATATATAAAAAGAAATAGTTAAGTAGTGAATTTAAAAGGCAAGAACTGGTTTGGCATTGGCTGGGCGCCTTACACTAGCAATCACTCTATCCATGAGCTCTGCAATCAAGGCTACATCTTCAACCGCCAATCCCAGATCATCAACCATCTCACCAGCCACAGACACAGTTGTATCAGCAGACAGATCAAACATGAATTCTATCTTCTTCTTAGCCTCCTCTCCTCCATCATTCAACAATTGCTGCTGCTGCTCGATGAGCAGCAATCTTAGCAATATTACATTTTCACTACTCCCCTGCTCTCCACTTAATTTGAACTCCTTCTTCTCATTCGAACACCTGTATTCACATTCTGAAAGGGGACATATTTCACATGAAAATAATGCATCTTTCAACAACTCTTCCACTCTTGTCCTCCTCCTTGTACAGCAAATGCACCTCTCTATGAATTCCTTAACCAGGATGTTTCCCACTTTCTTCAAAGACTCCGGTTTACTGCCCCAACCTATTTTCCTCCCGTAAACCACCTCCCACGATCCATCATCTTTACATTCACTAAACGGTATTTCACAGGTAACTAACTCCAGAATACACAAACCAAATGAATAGATATCCATCAAGAATTTATCGTTATTACATGCCGCCTCCTCTTCCTCCTCCTGCTTCTTCTTCTTCTTCTGTGTCACTGCTGTTGCAAGCCCAATTGCCCCTATTTTCACTTCTCCAGTGTTTCCATTGATGAAAACGTTATCACAATTCAAATCACCATGAATTACAGCCGGATTGTGACTATGAAGATAAAGCAATCCCACAAGAATCTGCTTACCCCAATTCTTAACAGCTGTTAAATCGACTCCCTTGTGCTTCTTGCGAAATTGTCTCAGTGTTCCTGAACTGAAGGCCTCAGCCACGATGTTAATAACTCCACTCTGGCGATCCAGCCAGGAGGCCCGAGTTTTAAGGATGTTGGGATGCTTTAAGGATTTCAAAGTCTGAAGCTCCACAGAAATCCTGGCTTCCAGATCATCGAGAAATTTTTCCTCCATTGTAGATTTGTCCATCTTAACTTTGCTCCAGTCCACCTCTTTTCCGGCGACAGTATCAAATCCTCTGTAGACCACCTTTGCTGCCTCTGTCCCAATGCTTAAAACTTGGTCGTACCTAATGAACCGACCCGTGGGTGATTTCTCCGCAATATCGGAATCGTCCAGATCCATGGAAATAGAAAAAAAAGTAGCAAACTTTTGGTGAATGAACCAGAAAACCTTAATCAAAGAAGTTGAAAAAAATTTAATATGAATGAGTACATCAAAGAAGTTGATGTTCAAAAAAGGCTTCACGAGATATGAGAAAATAATCAATGGCGGATGTTGTGAAGATTGATAATGAACGAAACCCTAAAAGCGACATAGTTTGTTTTCACAGTGCAATTAGGAGAAAGCAGATTATTATAGACTCCTCGTTAGCGGCCGTGTTATGCATATATTTATATATATATAACTCTGAAGATATATAATATATTATATATAGACCGAAAGAGTTGTTGACATTTGTTATTTTATATATTTTTATTATTATATAATTATATTTTGATGAACAAAGTCATAATACTTTTTATTTATTTATTTTTTCCCAAAGATTCAGAATTTCATATACACGTGAGCAGGGCCGACCTTTATATAATAGGCGGAAGAGGAGGAGGATGATGATGATTAGGCCGGCCACCAAGTTATTATTAATATATAATATTAGCCCTATCACCACCGCTCCTCAAAGGGCCCAAGACAAGACAAGCCAAGCCCACAATGAAAAATCCCCAGGGGCCATAAATCCCATTTCTCAAACAAATCATGATCGGGTTCGGGTATATATTATTATCCGGACAGTAAACCCGTCTTCCGGGCCGATCCGGATCTTAGGTATTTGGATTGGGCTTTACACCCAGGTCTGACTATTATTATTATTATTATTATTAGCGTTTAAGACTAGGTAAGCGTTGTTGAGTAATAAAAAAAAATATACGCCGAAATCTTCTTCTTCTTCTTCTTGAGACTCAATCAATCTTTTGAAGAAGTGTACCGCTAGCTAGGGTTTGAGTATTGTTTTCCTTCCTTGTTAATTGTAACAGTACGCTTGTAGAGAAGCAGACAACGATGGGAGGGAAGGATAAGAGTGACCAGGACAACAAGCTTCTCGACCTGTTCATCAGTATCGGTTTGGATGAAAGGACAGCAAAGAACACCCTTTCTAATAATAAGGTTACGGCCAACCTTACCGCCGTCATTCACGAGGTACTTCTCAATCTTCCATTCTCGACCTCAGATTGTTGCATGTCTTCAATAGAATCACACTAATAATAACACCCTTTCCGAAATTAAAAACACCGGGTCTTCTGAGTTTTGCATGTAAGGTCTAAATCACCCTCCTTAGCATTTTAGAAGAAGATCATTCTAGTGCCTGCCTTCAATGTATTTAATTGGTCAAATTGACGAATTTAAAGTTTGAAATTGAAATATCCTTGTTTGATCTCTTTGACAAATAGGGAGACTTATTGATAATCCTTTTTACCTCTTTAGGCAGCTGTCATACAAGGTTGCGATCGTTCTGTTGGAAATCTTCTCTACACGGTAAGACTTAGCTAGTAAGAAATAATTATTTCATTATCTAATCTCTCACTTCTGATGTTAATGCGGCAGGTTGCTACTAAGTTCCCTCCAAATGCTCTTGTTCATCGGCCTACCCTTCTGCAATACATTGTTTCACTTAAGGTCCTGAAATATATTTTTTTTAAACTTTTTTGTTAATTGAGAAAGAAGCAAGAGTTTGTTTGATCTTATGAGTTATTTGATTATTTTAAATAAACATCCTTTATCGCATCACCTATCTCTTCAACCATCAAATCACACAATTCATCAATCAAAATACCCTTACTTTATTTTCTTAACTAAATTTTAAATACAAAAAGACTTTCTAATAATTTTACCGAAATAATCTCAAATACCCCACTTTTTTGGAACTCATGGCTTTGGCGGACATGAATTCTTGCGCTCTAACACACTGAGCTAATTGAGTCTTTAAATTACCCACTTTTTCATCAAACAAGATTTTGATTTCATATCCTAGAAATTTTCAAATACCCCATGTCAAACAAGCTCCAATTCTTTTACTTTTTCTCATTGTTTCCGAGTATTTTGTTTAAAAGTGGATTACTTACATGAGTGTCAGTGTTGAAGTATTTCATATAAAACTGTATCTTATGCAGATTAAAACTCCAGCCCAGTTAGATGCGGCTTTCTCCTTCTTTCTTAATACTGGGGCAGAAGATTTTAAAATTAAGGATTTCGAAGAGGCTTGTGGTGTTGGTATGTTTATTTATCTAAGGATCATTTGGTAGAGTATTTAGGTTGGTAGAATTATCTAAGGAATATGTAGAACTAAATAGAGAATGAAATTCATGAATATGCCCCTGTACAGAAATCAAAGGTAATGATTATTTTTAACTATACATTATTAATGATATTTTCTCTCTAAGGTAATGATTATTTTTGTTGTTTTCTATTAGTAAATGATAATATCCCTCACCTTGTTCATTAACATCGATTTTTGCTTCATATGTCTAGTTTTTAATGAAATCCTGGTTCAACCTTCCTTTTGCAAACAGGGATTGAAGTCTCTGCAGAAGATACCGAACGTCTTGTCAAAGAAGTCTTTGAAGAGTATAAGACTACAATTTTGGAGTTACGCTATAAGACGAATGGTTGGGTTTGATTCCTTTGAATAAATCTATTTTGTTATTCATTGTTTCTAAGTTGCAAAATGAACAAACAAAGTATTGACACTTATATATGTACTGTACCCTTTTCTCCTTATGGTATTACATGTTTAGCTTAAGAGTGGTGAGCTTCTACTAAATATTACAAGCATACTAAAGAGTTCAGATTAATTGTTGTAAAGTATTTTCAGACTTGATGTTTGTGATGAATAGAAAGTGTGAAGTACTTAGGGGAAAATTGCCACTGTTAGAAATTGCTGCAAAATTTTACATTTTAAATAATTAGTTGAACATGAAAAATATCTACAAATGCTATGGTAAATGCATAGGTGCTTACTAAAAACTACCTCAGCACTGTATATGTGCTTCCTAGACAAACTGTTGCTTGGTTAAAAAATCACATTCTGTAATCTACAATAGGTTGAAAATGAATTCTCTCGAAGCTTCTGATTATTTGGTAATCTTCAAGAAATTACTAAATAAACTTTAAAAAAATAGAAATTAGATTGGTTTACATTCTTGCATGGGGTAGCTCGTCAACTATGTAATTATAATTTAAACAACTTTAACTCCAGGCTTCTGCTGAACCATACCTCTATTGATATTTTATAGTTGGTGAGCTATTTGGCCATGTGCGGAAGAGGCAGCCATGGGCAGATCCAAAACTTGTTAAGGTAAACTGTTAGTTTCAGTGGAACATTGATGATATGAGTTAATATTATTATAGGTAACATAGACAGAAGTGTCTTCATTATGAAATCATCTTTTCCCATTTAAATCCTTGCAGCAACTCATTGATGCCAAGATATTTGAGCTGCTTGGTGAAAAAACTGCTGCAGATAATGAAAAACCCACTAAGAAGAAGAAAGAAAAGCCTGCAAAAGTTGAGGTACCTATGACCTCAGGTTAGCTTATTCACCACGGAACACTCTGGGAACAGTTTATCATCCTTTATTCTATTCTTTCATATAGGAGTCTACAGCTGCCACAGATGAACCAGCCAAACCAACTGAAGAAGAAATCAATCCCTTTTTGATATTCCCTTCTCCAGAGGATAACTTTAAGGTGTTCAACTAATTACTTGCACAGCTTTGCTTAGTTTGCTTTAAGGTGTTCAACTAATTACTTTGCTTAGTTTTATTCTGTCTAATTATTTGCATCAACTATCTGTTACCTTCTAAAACAAGTCTTGCATGGTGCTCATGTTAAATCGAGTGTACCGCTAGACAAGTATCTGATATGTACTAGTTATTTATGTGTAGGCTTTGTTTAATTTTATTTATCTTGATCTTAGTTGTAAGAAATGAATGTGAATGTAGGCTTTTGAACAGAACATATTCCGTTTTATTATTTACATTAAAAAAATCCTCAACCTTATAATGTTTAGGCATGGTGCTCATGTTAATATGTACGTAGTTATAATGTGTAGGCGTTGCTGAATTTTATTTATCATAGTTTATGATATAGGAAATGAATATATGTTTGTATTTAGGCAACATGTCAAGAGTCCTATCAAATAGAATATATGCTCTCTAATGGTTTGAATCAATTATCCATGACCACTTTCTTATACTATTGTATTGAGGATTACGAAGTAGGCTAAGAAAAATAATTTTAAATAAGCATGCAGGTTTTTTTGTGTGTATATCCGTGTTTAAACTGATTCCATTGTTGACAAGTATGACAGGTATCTAATACAATATCATAGCTGCTGAACTGTAATTTTTTCAGGTGCATACTGAAGTATTTTTTAGCAATGGGCCAGTGCTAAGGTGCTGTAACACAAGGGAAATACTTGAAAAGCACTTGACATTTACCGATAGGAAAGTATTTACACGCTTCCCTCCAGAGCCAAATGGCTATTTACATATTGGTCATGCAAAGGTAATTATTGTATTAATTATCATATTTCTCCTTAACCTTTCAACACAAAGCATTCTAGGTATATTTATTTTTTACGAACTATCCTTGTACAGGCTATGTTTGTTGATTTTGGTCTGGCTAAAGAACGGAATGGGGGTTGCTATCTGAGGTTAGGTTATCTGTCTATCCTTATCCCTATAAACAAAAGTTGTTCTCTGAGTAGTATTGAAACAATGCATGTGCTTAGAAAAAAGGTGATTTTCATCTGACACAATGCTTTACTTTTTGTATCTTTAAGTCACAGGAGACCTTTTGTCTTTTATTAAACACCTAGAAGACTTAGTATTACATAATAACTTGTGCATTAGGTATTTACTATTTAGTTTAAGTACAGTTGCTTTTGTTGCTGGATATCTATTAGACTTTGTGATTGTTTAGGTTTGATGACACAAACCCAGAGGCTGAAAAGAAGGAATATATCGATCATATTGAGGAGATTGTAAAATGGATGGGATGGGAGCCCTTCAAGGTAATTTTTTGATTTGTGAAAGTATCACTTATATTTTCCATATGGTTTTGATAATTATAAATATCTGCAGATTACTTATACAAGTGATTATTTCCAAGAACTTTATGAACTGGCAGTGGAACTGATACGAAGGGGTCATGCCTATGTTGACCATCAGGTTTTCTTTTATACTGTTTTCAGTTAACTATAGTTATTTCTCTAGAATGGTTGTATGCCACATTTTACTTTTCTTTCCTAAACAATGCTGCTTCAGTGAATTACCTCCCCCCTTCCTATAAAAAAGAAAACCACCAGCCATTTCTGTGTCTCCCACAGTAGGAAAACCAAGAGAAATAGAAAAACCCTGACCTCTGCTATTCATCCAGACACCAGAGGAGATAAAGGAGTATAGGGAGAAAAAGATGAACAGCCCTTGGAGGGATAGACCAAAAGAAGAATCACTGAGACTGTTTGAGGAGATGAGGCAGGGCAGGATCGACGAAGGAAAAGCAACACTTAGAATGAAACAGGACATGCAAAGTGATAACTTTAACATGTATGACCTCATTGCATACCGTATCAAGGCAAGTGTAAAGTGGTTATCTTCTCTTCTTTTCTCTAATTTTGAAGGGTTTCTTTAACATGTATGACCTATGCTAACATGATTTGGCATTTTGTTGTACAGTTTACTCCACATCCACATGCAGGAGACAAATGGTGCATCTATCCAAGTTACGACTATGCTCATTGTATTGTTGATTCCCTTGAGAATATTACACATTCGGTATGTTTATTTTCACTTTGATTTTTTATCTACTTTTGTTTTTTTCTTCGGGGGAGGGGGGAAAGGAAAATCCTTTTATTAATAAAACATCTTAAAGTGTTTAATGAGTGGCTCTCAACACATAGACTTCATTCATCATACAACACAATTTTCAAAACCAGAACTAAACACATCTTGTAGTACAGAATCTCACATACTGCTAATTATGGCACTAGAGGTTTAGTGCAATCCATTCCCCATTCCAAACAAAGGAACCAGTTATTGAGTGATCTTTTGAATCTTCCCCAATTCTGACTTAGGATATGCAGCTTGAAAACACCTCTTTTCAGACTTGATCTTCATCCTTTCCGATATTTTCCTGAAAATCTCATAGATTGTAGCTCCAAGAGAAAGCATTTAAAGACACTTGAGAATATATTCTTTCACTCAGATTTCTGAATGATCCAATCCTTGATGTTGCACCAACTTCTTGGGAAATTAGCTTCCATCATACACCCTATTATCTTTGTTCCATATCTTTTATGAGAAGATGCATTCAAAGAATAGATGCTTGTGTGTTTCATTTCACTTATCACATAATGGGCATAATAGATATGAATTGACCTTGGAGCCGTTTTACTTGACAAAATCACTTTATGCCACTTAACAACCTCTCCTCTTGTTCTAATTTCTTCCATTGTATATCTACTTTTTCTTATTATAATGTTTTAATATATATTCTTGCCAATTGTTGGAATCTCATATTGTGCACTTTTAACAAAACAACAATATGTGACTGTTGTGCAGCTTTGTACACTTGAGTTTGAGACACGTCGTGCTTCCTATTACTGGCTGCTGCATGCACTAGGACTTTATCAACCCTTTGTATGGGAATACTCACGCTTGAACATAACACATACAGTGATGTCAAAGCGCAAGGTGAGCAAAGCAAATACATTTAAATTTCGTTTTTTCTTCCTTCCTTTAAACATCATGCAACATTATATATCTGTGCCTTGGTTTTATATGATGTTCCAGTTAAACCGTCTGGTGACGGAGAAGTGGGTTGATGGCTGGGATGATCCTCGGTTGATGACATTGGCTGGATTGAAACGTAGAGGCGTTACCTCAACAGCAATTAATGCTTTTGTTCGAGGAATTGGAATTACTAGAAGGTTGGATTATGCAGAATCTTGTGTGTATAAAAATAAATCCAATTGATTTAATGCCTTAATTGACACCCCAATTGACTTGTCTGCAGTGACTCTAGTTTGATACGGCTTGACCGCCTTGAGTATCACATAAGGGAAGAACTAAATAAAACTGCATCTCGCGCAATGGTTGTGTTAAATCCCCTGAAGGTAGCCTCCTAGTCCAGTGTATCTTTTGCAACTTATTTTGCACATTCATTGTTGATATTTGACAAGGCAAATAATTCTCTACTTGCAGGTTGTTATTACCAACTTGGAAACTGGGTCCATATTGGATCTTGATGCAAAGAAATGGCCTGATGCCCAAGAAGACGATGCATCTTCTTTTTACAAGGTAGTTCGTCTAAATTTAATCTTGTTGTATTCTGTAATTGTGGTGTTCATGTGCTGCTTAGGATTTTCTCGTAGCAATATTTTCCTTGTCCCTTTTTACTTTCCTTCTGATTCTCTGAAATCCTCTTGTAGGTCCCATTTTCCAATGTTGTCTACATTGAGCAGAGTGATTTCAGGATGAAAGATTCTAAAGATTTCTATGGCCTTGCTCCTAACAAATCTGCTATGCTGAGGTGTGCAATTTTATTTTTCCTTGATTTGTATTACATTGTAAAAATTGTAATCATAATCCCTGTGCAGATACGCATTTCCGATTAAGTGCACTGAAGTAATTCTCGGGGATGACAACGAAACTGTAGTTGAAGTACGGGCAGAGTATGATCCTGCAAAGAAAACAAAACCAAAGGTTATTTTCTTAAAACTGTTTGTTTATTTTTAGTGTAAAAATTTGAATGGTTAACAAAATTTTGTTCAGGGGGTTCTTCATTGGGTTGCTGAAGCATCTCCTGGAGTGAAGCCTCTAAGTGTTGAAGTGAGAGTTTTTGAGAAACTGTTTATGTCTGAGGTCAGTTGAAGAAGAACTACACGTGAGATTCTGGTATTAATGAAAATCGTAACTGATAGTGTTTGTGGTATTAATTTTAATCAGAATCCGGCTGAAGTTGAAGATTGGCTTGGTGATTTGAATCCTAATTCAAAGGTAGTTGTTCCAGCTGCCTATACAGTACCTTGTCTAAAAAATGCAGCAGTGGGTGATACATTCCAATTTGAAAGGCTTGGTAAGTTGCTGACATCTTATTATTTATATAGCTTCTTTTTTAGTGGTAGAGCAAGTGTGTTGCATTGCTTTTGCCCAGCTGTGGGTGATACATTTCAATTTACATTCTATATCTGCATCTTTATATTGATTGTTGTTTCTAGTTGATATTTGAGTTGCATTTATCTTTTCAGCTGTTTTAGATGATAGTGTTTGCAGCAGGTTACTACTACTACCACTACTACTAAAGTTTGTACAACAAAACCAAAATATCTTTTTGCAGGTTATTATGTTGTTGACAAGGACTCCACGCCAGAAAAGCTTGTGTTCAATCGGACAGTCACTTTACGAGACAGTTATGGTGGCAAGGGTGGGAAGTAAGTCGTAGGTGTGTGTGTGTGTCTGTCTTGTCTGTTGAAATATATGGGATATGAATATCCTTTTCTTTTCTTTATATTTACACTATTTTAGTGATAATTAGAAAGTGTAAGTAAATCTGGAAGACATATTTCGTTTTATGGGGGGGTTGTTTTCTCTTGCTTGCTTGCTTGCTTGCTTGCTGACTGACTTTTAAGATTTTATCATCCATCATCAAATATATTTATTTTGTTTTGTTCAGTTTCTTAATTTTACATGGGCCTTTGATCAAGTTTAAATCTTTGCTTTCATCTGCTTCATGTTCTCCATTCATTGAGATTTGTTGTTGAAATGAGTTATTAAGAAGAGTATGTAATTAAGAGGTCAATATTGAGTGTGTTAAGTTATATAGATGATCCTGGATGTTTTTAAAAATAGAAAATTTATATATAGAGGGAAAGAGTATAAATGGGAGGAAGAGCGGCAAAAAATCTCCTTTTTCCTTGGGTTGGTGTAGTAGTTTGATGATGGCATGCATTAATGGAGGCCAGAAATAAGATATTTTTGGTCCTCATCTTCCTTGGTTGAAGAGTTTTAGGTTATCAGCATGCTCCGGCGGCGCAGCATCTAGGTTTCCTAAGGTAGACTTTTCTCTTACGAACCAATCCGAGGGAGATGTGTATTATTTTTGTGACTTCCCAGGGTACGATATTAAAAGTGGGCGAATTTGGTGTTTACATTTACTACAACGATCTACTAATTCTCTTTTCTTTCCTCTTTTAGATTTTCAGTTTTCTTACTCATCCTTGTTAAATGTATATTCTAGTATTCAATTATTCATTTCTCAACAACTAGTAGTATTTCCTTTTCATTTCTCTTTGTCTAAATGAAATGACGGCAGACAAGATAGATATTAAAATTTAATTCTATTGAAAAAATTATGAGATATAAATCTACTAATAGGAACTATAGCAAAAAGATAATTAGAAATTTATTATTTATAGATCGATGGAGATATATAAAGCATATTATAAGTGTGAACGCATATTATAAGTGTGAACGGAGGTACATGTTTAAAGGGGGAATTTGAGGAAATGACCCCAAAAAGGGGCTAAATGCGTACGGTGCGGGGATAACTTTTATAGTGCTGGTGACCCCAAACTTTTTAATGACCATTATACCCATGTGTCACGCACCCTCCAGATGCGTGACGCACCCTAAACCCTATAAAGTCTTAATTTTTTTTCATTTTCGATTCATTTTCTCTCTCATCCACCCCTTTCTTCCCCGTCTTCTCCGTTCCGCCGTGAACCCTAATGGTGGCATACAAGGACTTTCTCTTCTTTTTCATCGCTGAAGAACCAATCGAAGAGGCACCGACGACCATTCCACCATATTCAATGGCCTATAGCTGCGAAGAACTTCCAAAGGAGACGAGTTTGCACAGCGTTGAAGATTTTGAACAAATTGACATTTCATTCGACCATTCCACTATATTTTGTGTTTATTTCGTTATTGTTTGTTTCGATTTCCTATTCAGTTCGTGTATATTTCCTTTACAGAACGTTCCTCATTGATTCGCTGATTCGTTGAATGCAGGTTGTTTGTTTGGTAGGATGCGTCACGTAGGATGTGTCACGTAGGATGCGTCAAGATGGATGCGTCATCTCGGATGCGTCAACATGGATGCGTCAAGATGGATGCGTCATCTCGGATGCGTCAACATGGATGCGTCATCTCAGATGCGTCAACATGGATGCGTCAAGTAGGATACGATGCGTCACATTTATTTTTATTTTATATAAAAATCCAAATAAGCCTCGACCACTATTCATGCTCTCTCTCTCTCTCGCACCCGACGACGCACCTGCCTCGACGTCTCTTCATGCTCGTCTTTGTCTTCGTCTTCTCGTTCATTCATTGACTTCATCAGGTTAGTTTTAGTTATATTGGTTTATGTTATGGTTCGTTCATTCATTGATTTATGTTCATGTTAGGTTTTAGGGTTGGTTGCTTCTTGTTTGCAAATGGTTCATTCATGGTTTATGTTAGGGTTTAGGGTTGCTTCATGCTTGCAAATGGTTCATGCATGTTTTATGTTAGGGTTTTAGGGTTGCTTCTTGCTTTCAAATGGTTCATGCATGTTTTATGTTAGGGTTTTAAGGTAGGTTTCTTCCTGCTTTCAAATGGTTCATGCATGTTTTATGTTAGGGTTTTAAGGTAGGTTTCTTCCTGCTTTCAAATGGTTCATGCATGTTTTATGTTAGGGTTTAGGGTAGGATACTTCTTGCTTTCAAATGGTTCATGCATGGTTTATGGGTTGGGCTGCGTCACTCAGTTTCGTCACTCAGTTTCGTGACGCAGTTGCGTCACGAAGTTGCGTCACGCAGGCTGCGTCACGCAGTTGACAGTTGTTTTTAGCTATTTTGACGGTTGCTTTTCTTCTCGTTTGTTTATATTTGTTGTGAAAGGTTTTCACAAATATTGTTGTTTTTGTTTTTCCCTTTTGTAGATGGAAGACTTCACGGTTTATGATTTTCCTGGTAGGATTTCATTGAAATCTGTCATAGCCCTGAAAAAGTATCTGATAGGTTTGAAGCGCTGGGTCTTATGGAGAGGGCTCTAAATTCCCAATTTCAGTATTTATTGATAAGAGTTCCAGACTTGTTGTTCTCAGGGACAATTTTACATCAGTTGCTGCTTCGGAAGGTGAAGACCAATTTGAATAGGATGATTTTCAACTTGAATGGGGAGAAATATATTTTTGGTCTGAAAGAGTACGCATTGATTACATGCCTCAACTTCGACAGATTGCCTATATACAAATATGAATGCCGAGGTTGTCCACCCTTGCTGATAAAATAATTCAAAAGGAATACGACAATTCGAATGATGGAGTTGTAATCTATTTTTATGAAATGCACCGATAAGGAAGACGCATGGAAGATCGGGCTGATCTGCTTGATTAACCAGTACCTCTTCTCATATGACCCAAAACGGATTTTAAATCTCAAAATCATCCATATGGTTGAAGATGTTGAAGATTTCCTCCGATTTCCATGGGGGAAGGTGTCCTTTAGATTCACCATGAGGGGTCTTGACCAAGACATGAAACACCACAAGTCCGTATATATGTCTAGGAAAGGGAGTGGAGTTACTAATTCTTTTGCTTATAACGTGTATGGGTTTGCACTAGCACTACAAGTGTGGATCTATGAGATCATTCAAAACTTTGTCCCTAAATTCGCCACAAGGAAAAACGTTGATGGCCCTTTTCGCCCAAGGATAATGTTGTATCAATCCAAAAGGAAGAATACATTTCAGGAGGTACAATCTGCCTTTAATAGCGCTGTGTTTTCTAAGATGGAAGAGTCCTCCACAGAGACGAGTTTGTACAGTGGGGAGGATTTTGAACAAATTGACAATTCATTCGATGACTTGTTTGAGGGAGTTACTGATGGGGAAAAAAAGAGAAAGGCTGATGAAGATGTTGATGAAGATGATGATGAAGATGTTGATGAAGATGATGATGAAGATGTTGATGAAGAACCTACTACTGTCCAACCTTCCAAGCGGAAGAGGAAGAGGAAGGTTAAATATTATGATATATCCCCCCTAGCAAAGCAGCCATCAAACGTCGTAGCCTGCGTAACATGAGTCCCCCATCCGCAACTTCAACACCTCCATCATCACCGGCACCTGCACGTGAACCGGCACCGACATCTCCTGTTCAAATAAAGGATGCCGAAGTGATCAAGAAGGATGTCGAAGAGATAAAGAAAGATGTCGAAGAGATGAAGAGAGACATAAGAGACATCAAATTGAATCAACAAAACTACTTTATTCGGTTTGAAAAGATGATTCTCAGTCTAAGCAACCAGTTCGCCAGCCATGTCACCAACCAGGTAATTCTGTTTGAGCCTTCTGTTTTTTACTACTTTCTGCTTGACGCAGCTGCTTGACGCATCCTGAATATAAATTCTTTTCAATTTTGTAGCAGGAGCAAAAGGAGAATGACATTCGTGACGAAGAAGAGGAAGAAAAGGAGAATGACATTCGTGACGAAGAAGAGGAGAATGCCATTGGTCTGAATGACATTCTGGATGAAGAAGAGGAGCAAAAGGAGAATGAAAAGGTTAATAATGGAGCCATTTTGCAGGACAATGTTGAAATGGAGCAGAAGAAGATTGAGAATGAGAATGATCCGCCGATAGAGAACATTCTTCATGAGGCAGTTGTCGAGAATGAGAAGGTTGTTGAGGATCCGCCGATAGAGAACATTCTTCAAGAGGCAGTTGTTGAGAATGAGAAGGTTGTTGAGGATCCGAATGACAACCTTGTTGAAGATCCTATTGAAGGAGAGAACAAAGAAGAAGTGGAGATTGAAGAAGAAGGGAGAAGAAACAAGAAGTGGAGAAGAAGAAGGGGAGAACAAAGAAGAAGTGGAGAACAAAGAAGAAGTGGAGAACAAAGAAGAAGGGGAGAAGAAAGAAGAAGTGGAGAAGAAAGAAGAAGGGGAGAAGAAAGAAGAAGTGGAGATGCCAGTGAAGAGAAAGCCTATACAAAAGACTTTTCAGAAGAAGGTGGGGAAGAAAAAAGACGAAAATGATGAAGATGAACTGAAAATAATGAATACTCCTCCTCCTCTTCCTAAGAAAGTCATATTGGTCACGAGAAGGAATAGGAGGTCGAAGCATGATCCAGATTTCACCGACCCTAATCTGAAACAGCCCAAGTTAAAAGATCCTATCACCGTCAATCCACTTCTAAAATATGACGATCAACTTCTTCATCAATTACAAACATGGCTTAAAGATCCAAAAACTGACAACACAAAAATTGAGCTCCAGACTACGTTAGGTGATAAGTCATTATTTCGCCGAGTGCTAAAAAGGTTCACCTTGCTGCAAGATGATGTAAGTAATATTCATGTTAGAATAATTTTATATTTACAGATTGTATTTTAAATGTTTTTCTCTCGTGTAGGAAATCGATGCAGGCTGCTTCATTCCGAGAAGAAGATCTTGACTATATCCAAAGACATATAAGAAGAACTTCTTTATTGGAGATTGTTGGCTCCACACCAGGTTCACTACTAATTACCCTGAATTTAAGAAAAGTCGTATTGAGTTTGACATTGAAAACATTTTCGAATACTTCTTGGGAAATGAAAACAACTTTATGAATAGTTGGAAAGAATGCGATCATATATATATTTCTTTGAACATCAAAGATGTCCACTGGATACTTTGTGTTGTCCGTCTACAGCAATGGCGCGTAGACGTATATGACTGCGATCCTGGATGTTATTCTAATCTTGATGAGTTTGTGCTACCGATGTGCGAAATGATTCCGGTTATATTTGACAAGGCATTACCTCTTGAAGATAAACAAAGATTTCCTCTGCTTAACCCTGATTCCGTTTTTCCATACACAAGACTTCCAGAGTCAGAAGTTCCCAAAACAACTAAGAGTGGAGATTGTGGTGTTTTTGTACTAATGTATATTGAGTACTTGACTGCAAACCTGAATCTAGCAGAAGTGACCTCAAATGAGATGAAAGCTTGGAGAGAAAAGTGGGTAGTGAGGTTATTTCATGGACTTGTAGATCCATAGGTTATTTATGAAACTTTTGTACTGATATCAAATTTTTGTAGTGTTAATCTCAAACCTTTGTAATATGGTTGATTTAATGATATCAAACGTTGTTAATGTTATATATGTTATTGTAATAGGTTGTGCACCAATTATTTTAATGCCTTAAGTACACAGTTATACAAACCATGTATAATGTAATAGGTTTTGCACTAATGTAAACCATGTTACACAGTTTCGTCACTCAGTTTCGTCACGCAGCTGCGTCACGCAGTTTCATCACGCAGTTGCGTCACGCAGCTGCGTCACGCAGTTGCCTCACGCAATGAAAAACTTTAGCAGTTATCTGAATGCAACATTAGCACCCTGTCCCTGTATTACATTCACCAGAAAACAACATTGACTACAAAAAACACCAGAAAACAACATTCACTGAATGCAAAGACAACATTGACTGAATCCTTGATACAATACACTTTACTTGATAATAAGTCTAAAAAAAACAACATTAACACCTCCACACAAGACTTGACTTGGTAATAAGTCTACAAAAACAAAATTAACACCACAACACAACACTAACAAGTTCATTTTAAGCTAATGGCTCGTAAGATTGAGATGATGGCTCGTACAGTTGAGATGATGATGGCTCATTCTGCTAAGATGATGAGGGCACATGCTGCTGAGATGATGAGGGCTCATGCTGCTGAGATGATGCTCTTGCTCTTGCGGTAGACGGTGCATGCATCACTGCTTTGCATGTTGCTCTATTATGTCCTAGACCTGCACATGAACTGCATCGTCTCGGGACCTTACGGACCTCACCTTGGGATGTCCTACGTTTAGTTTGTGGCCGACCTTTCTTAACCTTCACAGGTGGTTTTAGACACACGCGTTGTTTGATAATATCGGGAAGATCCCAATTCTCTTCATCACCAACCGGATAACATGTCTCCGCATATGCATTCAACCAAGATACAATTGTATAATACCTATGAGAAGGAAAATAAAACGATTAAAAATAGGTTAAATAAATAGGTTCAAAATGATTAAATACCTTGAGCATAAGTCGTAAGGAACCACATTCTTGTGACGGACAGCAGCCAGTGCATGTGTACAAGGAAGACCGGAGACTTCAAATACCCTACAAGTGCAGTCCTTGTCCTTCAAATTGACTTTAAAATGTGCTTCATTATCATGCACATACAACTCAAATCGGTTAAGGGATGATACGGTATAGAATCTTGCTTTCTCAAAACCATCACATAATAACTTTTCATACGTTAGAGATAAAAATTCTTGGTGGTTGGACGCTTTTTCTCTTCTATCATTAAACCACCCTTGTAATGTTGTTCTTAAAGACTCAAGCATTGCTGAAATTGGATACTTTCTGGCTTCCCTGCACTGACTATTCAAACTCTCTGCATAATCACCAAACTGCGTGACGCACCCGGATTCCGCCGCAACGGTGGCATTCACCTACTCATTATCTAATCACTAAACCCTAACAAACAAAGCGTGGAAAGAGATAAATAAAGGAAGGAGGAAGAATACCAGTAGCAGAAAGAGACATTCTGCAGGAGGAGAAAGGGATTCCGCTGTCTTTCGTCGGTTGTTGGTTGTCCTTTTTAGAGAGAAGGAGGAGAAAGGGAAGTGAAGAAAGAGAAGAAGAAAGAAAGAAATGAAAAGAAAGTGAAAAACTGGATTTTTTTTATTATATAGTAAGGGCATTGTGGACTTTTTACAATGCCCTCGGGTGCGTCACGCAACCGGAGGGTGCGTGACGCAATAGGGTATTTTCGGCAAAAATTTTTTTGGGAGTCATCAGTGCTATAAAAATTATTCCACGCACCAAACATAATTAGCTCCCTTTTTGGGGTCATTTCCTCAAATTTCCCGTTTAAGGTTTGAAAAATAAAATTAATTCATTTCTCTCTTCTTTGAGTAAGGACTACGGATGTCAGTACAGTTTAGACCCACCAGGGCCACCACACGTACTGCACACATAACAGAATAAATATGTTATTTTTTTTATTTTATTTTTTTGTATATATTATATTATTTTTCTCAAATTGGACCCATGAAAGTCATATATATTTTTGTTGTGAAGCCAAATTAAATGAGTTTCTCCTTCTCAAATAGGAATGTTAATTGAAACCGCCAAATTATTTTTTATTTTATTTTTTTTTATACCGATTGTTTAGGGACGGGTAGGGATATTTGTGTTATTTTAATTTCGAACACTACAAATATAATTAAATATATAAAATTATTTATATATTTATTTGTTTATTATATTTTATAAGAGTTTAAAATTTATTTCTTTATAATAATATAAATTTTTAGTATATTATGATATATATTATATTTCGTTTATATAATGTGATTATATAAAAAAAATAATTTATTTTTAAAATACGGTATAAATGATGTCCTCAAAATAAAATTAAAAAAATAAATAAAAAACTTAAAACGGGACAGAAATGAAACCGCTCCCACTCTCATCACAAACAAAATTATTATTATTTTAAATAAATATTAAAAATGAAATTATATAAGAGGAGATGAGAGAGAGAAGCAAGTTGGAAATAGGTGGAAAACCTACTACTAGTACTACTTACTACTCATCCAACAAAAAATGCTTCACAATCTTCACGCTTGGGTGTAGAAGTTGGGTTTCCCATATTTCGGTGGCTTCCTCAGCGGATAAGCGTCCTTGGCCGGCCGCAATCGCAGCTCTCATGGCCTCCGTTCCGTCGAGTTTATGCATCTCCCAGCCTGCTCCGTTTGTCAGTCTCCTGATCTTTTCCACCTGCCTCCTCGCCAGCTCACATGTGTTACGCTTTATATTCCCAATCGCCTTCTCCAATAATAACGCAGGCCGATCGCTTTTCTCCTCAACCCCTCCCCTAAAATACTCCTCCAATTCCGCCACCCCTATAGCTTTCCTCAACCCCCCAACCACCGGAGATAATCCTTCCTCCGATTTGAAGAACTCCTCCAGCTCTTCCAACATTCCACACCCCATCATCTCGTCAACTCGCTCAACCAGGTACCGATTCAACACGGGGAATGAAACGTCTATTCGAATGAAACAACAGTCGTACCGTTGTCCGACCACCACCACCTTATCATTACTAATATCATCATCGTCATCATCATCTATGTTGTGGTTGTGGTTGTCGGCTATTAGGGCGTAGATAAAGGAATTGGAGCCTCCCACAACTAAAGGTAGGTTCTTCCTATCGGTAATAAGGGAGATGGCGGAAGCGGCTGCAGCCCGGAAATCGGAGGGAGTAAACTCTGGTCGTCGACGGGGATGAATATCTCCTAGGAGATGGTGAGTCACGGCGAGTTGTTGGTGGAGAGGGATTTTATTAGTGGTAATGTCGAGTCCTCTGTAAACTTGGATCTTGTCGGAGTTGATGATTTCGGAGCTGGGGAAATAACGGGTGGCCAGATCCATGGACAAACGAGATTTGCCGGAGCCGGTGGGACCCATGATAACGACGATCTTTGGCTTTTGTGATGATGATGAGTATCGGCGGCGATTCATAAAATATTGGTGGGGCATTATTGCAGCAGCAGCAGCAGCAGCAACAAGAGGAAGATTGGGCGACGGGGTGGATAGAAGGAAGAAGATCTTCTGATGATGATGATGATGAGATGATTTGTGATGAAGATATGATCCTCTTCTGGAGAGGAATGAGAAGGATAGTAGTAGTAATAGTAGGGTCATAAGAAGGAAGAGATAGATAGAGAGGTTGTTGCTGTTGAGTGCATACATACGTGCGAGAGAGAGAGATCTAATTAAACAAGCAGAAGGTAAAATGAAAAGAATGGCAAATTACTGGTGGGTGTATGTGTGTGATGAGCTGTATTCAGTACACACATAATATGCATGTTATGTATATAGGAAAGAGAAACACCATGAAGAAGAAGAAGATCCCATGCAGCTAGCTAGCTGTTCAAATACTTATAGAATGCCCTTATAAATGAATGATAATGACACCCACAAAATGATAATCACTCACAAATCTAATGTTGTCATTATGGGATAATATCGATGGCCTTGTTTTGCAACCTTATTTCTAAACATGTTGGCGTGTGCTCAATTTTAATGGCTAATGTCTAGGTAGGTATGACAATGTCTCGAACACCTGATAATATATAGGGAAATTGGATCAAATGATCCTCATCATACAAAATAACCTTAATAATTTCATTTTTTATTTTTAACTTTTTTTTTTTAAATTTAGACACTTTTACCCTTACTAACTTTTTTCTTTTTTTCCTTCCTCTTCTTTTTCCTTTTCCTTTTCCCCCATTTCTTTCTGCCCGTTTTTTCTTTCCCCTCTTCCCTTCCCCGCGACGGTTTCTCTCCCCCTCCGACTCCCACGCCCCAAGTCGACTCCCCCACAACGGTTACAGCCCCATCCGACTCCCCCACAATCGCCAGACGCTTACCCCTTTAGCCCGACTAGTCGTTGATCGCCAAACGCTTCCAGGCCGACTCCCGACGATCGCCAGGCCCCGGAGACGCTGAGTCTGACGTTCGCCCAGCATTACTGAGGTTATTAATGCTTAGTTAGTTCTACTCCCCGATGATTTTATTGTTTTTTGCATGTTGAGTATGAAGTTTTATGGTTTTAAGGTTTTAGTTTAGGGTTTAAGGTTGAAATACTTAGTTAGTTTGTTGTTTTGGTTTGAAATACTTTGATTCGAGAAATGTAGTTTAATCTGAATGGGGCGTGGGGTTGGCGTGGATCGTGGGGGTTGGGCGTGGGGTGTGGGGTAGTGCGAGCGTGGGGTTGGGCATGGATGGGGCATGGGGTTGGCGTGGGGGTTGTGCGTGGGAGTGGGGGTTGTGCGTGGAGTGTGGGCTTGGGCGTGGATGGGGTAGAGTTGGCGTGGATCGTGAGGTGGGCGTGGGGGTAGTGCGTGGAGCGTGGGCTTGGGCGTGGATGGGGAGTGGGGTTGGTGTGGATCGTGGGGTGGGGCGTGAGGCGTGGGGGTGGGGGTTGTGCGTGGGACGTGGGGGTTTAGGGTGGGGTGGTGCATGACTTCAATTATTAATATGAGTTTACTGTTTTTGATCTACCAAATATTGTGTATATGATTTTACTGTTTTTGCAGATGGCACAAAACGAAACCATTATTAATGATTTTAATGGCCGTGTTTCATTGAAATCCACCGGCCCCAGCTTGACAAAGATAAATGAGAGGTTTACTCACCATGATCTTTTGGATAGGACTTTGCAGACCCAATTTCAGTATTTATTCAAAGCACCGACATTATATTTTTCAGGAACCATACTCCATCAGATGCTTATCAGAAAAATCAGCTCAAATTCGAAGGAGATAAGGTTCTTGATCAATGGTGAGGAGGTCTGTTGGGGCATGAAGGATTATGCATTGGTGACAGGCCTCAACTTTGGCAGATTTCCTTTGGTGGAAAACAATGAGGTTGAAGAATGTCCACCCATTGTCCTCAAATATTTTAAGGGTAAAATGGATGTTAGACTGAAAGAGCTTGAAGACATTTTCGTCGGATGCTCTAATAAGGAGGATTCATGGAAGATGAGGCTCATATTTCTCATTTACTAGTATCTGTTCTCATCTGATAATAGGAGGAAGATAAGTTTCAGAATCTTTCGCATGGTGGAGGACTTGGAGATGTTCCTCCAATTTCTATGGGGAATGGTGTTCTTCAGAGAAACCCTGCAGGGTATTGACAAAGATATGAAACACCTCCGTGGGTTATATCTCGCCAAGAAGAAAACCTAGGAAAAGAAAAGCATTTTTGATGTCGCTTATACTTTACATGGGTTCGCACTAGCCTTCCAAATGTGGACCTATGAACTTATCAATACATTCGTCCTCAAATTTGCTGAAAGGACACGGCAAGATCCTACAAGCCCAAGGATAATGCTCTATAAATCTTTTATGAGTTATACCCTACTAGAGGTATTCACAGCCATCTAGAAGTGCAATGTTCTAAGCAAAATTGATGAGTCTGAGGAGGAGAAGCGGAAATACTCTTGGGACGACTTTGAAGATATATGAGGCAACATTTATGATGAAATCTTTGAATTTGATGGGAGGAAGAGAAAGATTGAAGTTTGTGGAAGGGAAAACCATGTTTAAAAAATTCTGAAAATGTTCTAAGTATGGGGAAGGGTAAAAACCGAAGGTTTATTTGAAAACTTTCCGTTTTAAACCATGTTTAAAAAAAATCAAAATTATTTCTAAGTATGGGGAAGGGTAAAAACCGAAGGTTTATTTGAAAACCTTCGGTTTTAACCCATGTTTAAAAAAAATCAAAATAATTTCTAAGTATGGGGAAGAGTAAAAACCGAAGGTTTTCAATTGAACCTTCGGTTTTGACCCATGTTTAAAAAATTCTGAAAATTTTCTAAGTATGGGGAAGGGTAAAAATCGAAGGTTTATTTGAAAACCTTCGGTTTTAACCCATGTTTAAAAAAAATCAAAATAATTTATAAGTATGGGGAAGGATATAACCGAAGGTTTGCAAATAAACCTTCGGTTTTGACCCATGTTTAAAAAAATCAAAATAATTTCTAAGTATGGGGAAGGGTAAAAACCGAAGGTTTTCAATTGAACCTTCGGTTTTGACCCATGTTTAAAAAATTCTGAAAATTTTCTAAGTATGGGGAAGGGTAAAAAACCGAATGTTTATTTGAAAACCTTCGGTTATACCCTTCCCCATACTTAGAAATTATTTTGATTTTTTGAGTTATACCCTTCGTATAACTTTCGGTAACCAACTAATAAATTAAAAAAAACTCTTCTCTTTCTCTTTTCCCCGTTTCTTCTCCTTTACCGCTTTCTCTCTCCCGCCGCTTCTCTTCGCCAGCGCCGCCAACAAGAAGCCCCCGCCATCCGATCGACTCCCTCCGGCTGAAGAAGACCCGTAGAAGACAACGCCGCCAAGACGCCGCCCCTGTTGAAGCCGCGAAGACGCCTCTCCGGTTGAAGAACTGCCGCGGATCCCGTTGAAGAACTACCGCCGCACCTCCGCCGCTCTCAGTCGTGCCTCCACCGTCCATCTGATTGAAGGTCAGTTTCTAACTTTTAGGATTATTTACATATATAAGTGTTATCAATGTTAGATTTTAGGGTTAGTTTTTAGGATTTGTTAGATTTAGGAATTATTAATGTTATATATGTTAGATTTTGTTTGTATATGTTAGATTTGGTATGTAATCTGATTGGTAATATATGTTAGATTAATGTTATATATGTTATATTCGGTTTGTAATTGTTAGATTTAGGTTGATTTATGTTAGATTTTGTTTAATTTAGGATTATGGTTTAAAATTGGTGTTTATTGGTTTAGATTGGTTTGATTTTGGTTTGATTGAGGTTTGATTGAGGTTTGATTTTGGTTTGATTGAGGTTTGATTTTGGTTTGATTAATGTTAAAAATTGGTTAGGATTGGTTATTTGGTTTGATTGATGGTTATTGATTTTGATTTAGGTTTGGTTATTAGGTTTGATTAATGTACAAAATTGGTTTATATTGAGTTTGTTTTTAGGTTTGGTTATTTGGTTTGATTGATAGTTATTGAGATTATGTTAGAATTGAATTGTTTGGATTAGATTTGATTAATGTTAGATTTAGGTTATATGTTCAATATTTTGGTTAGATTTGGTTTTTATATTGATTTGTTAGATTAGGTTTGTTATAGAAATTGTGCAAGACAAAAGAAACCCCAACACCCGTCCCGGACGAACACGTGCAAGAGAAAATTGTAAGTGAATTGAATATGCCTAGTTTTTTTATTATAGAAATGATATTTTATTTGAATTGTGCAGGCTGAGATGGAGGAGGTTGTTAGTAACGAACCGGGAATATCGGATTTTGAATTGACTGAGAGGGTGTTCGGACAACAAAAATACGGGGTAGTGTTCGGAATGGGATCAGGCGTCCGGCCCACACACTTTCGTGAGGATCGTCGTAGTGAAAACAGTTCACAGCGAAACAATGAGCGATTGTTAGAAGAGAATCAAATAATGAAGCTCAAGCTGGAGGAACTGGAGAAGAGGGATGAAGAAAGAAGGCGGAAAATGGAAGAAATGGAAGCGGAAAAGGATGAAATTGTGACAAGAATGGAGAGGGAGAAGTTAGAGATGAACGCAAGAATGGAGAGAATCGAATTGTATATGAGGCAACAACCACCTCCTCCCCCCACAAGCTAAGGTTGTTTCGATTATGAACATGTTTTCATTAGTGGTTGAATTTAGAACAGATTGTTCGGAATATTAGTTTGGTTTCGAATTTTGTAATGTTCATGATCAATTAATGTGATCGTTTAATGTATGTTGCATTTCTTTTATCATTGATATATTGGTTTGGCTGAACAGGTTTTGGTTGCGAGCAAAATAATCCGCACATTTTTAAAAATTTACGGGAAAAATCGAAAATAATATTGAAATCTCTCGGTTTTTCTCTTTGTGGAAAAACCGAGAGATATTAGAAAACTCTCGGTTTTTAGCCAAAGAGAAAACCGAGAGTTATATGACAAACCCTCGGTTTTTACCCAAAAGAGGAAACCGAGAGTTTTGATTTAACTTTCGGTTTCTCTTTGTGGGAAAACCGAGAGTTTTGATTTAACTTTTGGTTTTCCTCTTCGGGTAAAAACCGAGAGTTTTCATATAACTCTCGGTTTTCTCTTTGGCTAAAAAACCGAGAGTTATTACAAAACTCTCGGTTTACTTCAAAAGGAGAAAACCGAGAGTTATTAGAAAACTCTCGGTTTTTCCACAAAGAGAAAAACCGAAAGTTATTTGCAAAACCCTCGGTTTTTCCACAAAGAGAAAAACCGAAAGTTATTTGTAAAACCCTCGGTTTTTTCACAAAGAGAAAAACCGAAAGGTCTTTGTAAAACCCTCGGTTTTCCACAAAGAGAAAACCTGAAAGTTTTCATATAACTCTCGGTTTTCTCTTTGTGGAAAAACCGAGAGAGTCAATACCGAGGGATGGCGAGAGTTACTAAAACCTTCGGTAAGGTGTCTTCAACGAAAGTTATATGGTCAAAACCGAGAGTTTTAACTCTCGGTTTTGACCCCTTTTTCACCAATGTACAAGATTGGTGCATATACGTATATGACTACGAACATAAAATCTTCCCAAAGGATGTATATGACGACTTCATGAAACCGATGTGTGAAATGATGCCATACTTGCTTGATTAGGGGTTCACCAATGTCAAAAAGTCCAAGTTTCCACAGTTCAAATTGGAGAAGATGTCATATTCTATAATACCACACTCAACAGTCCCAAAGACAACCAAAAATGGGGACTATGGTGTTTTTACTATTATGCATTTGGAATACCTTACTACCTCATTGGATATATAAAATGTGGTCTCCAAACAAATGACTTTTTGGAGAAAGAAATTGGCAGTAAGGCTATTCCACCAAATTGTAGACCCTTGATACTGAAATTTTGGCAATTTGAATATGTGAAGGTTTATTCAAAGAATCTATGATTTTGTGGTAGATGTTGCTTTTGTATATGATTTAACTCCATTGATTAAAAAAATCACATTTCATCAATTTTAACTCCAATATGTTTAGTTAACTCCACCACCCTCACGCCCCACGCTCAACCCCCACGCACAAGACCACGCCCCACGCCCACGCCCCACGCTCAACCACCACACCCCAAGCACTACCACACACCCAAGCCTCACGCCCCACGCACAACCCCATGCCCACCCCCACGCCCCATGCACTATCCCCGCGCACAACCCCCATGCCCCACGTACCACGCACAACCCTCACGCCCCACGCACCACCCCCACGCCCCACGCACCACCCCACGCCAACTCCACGACCAAGCCCACACCAACACCTGCACATACATGAAGACAAGGTTTGACATATATAAAACCAATACCTGCACATACATGACAGATATTAAAAAACAAACACATGCACATATATTAAACCAACACTTACATATATATATATAAAATATCATTGTTCATGAAAATCCCACAAAAGAGAACGACTACAGATGCCAAGGTTGTGCCAAACATATAATTAACCAAAACAAATGTTGTCTAGAGAATGTGGCAAAGATGAAGATGGTGAAGGTTGGGCCAACTGTGACGGTTGTGAAGGTTGTGACACTTGTTATCTTGTAGTAGATGGTGCAGGCATCACTATTTTGCATGTTGCCCTGTTATGGCCTCGACCACCACATGAGTTGCACCGTCTTTGTTCCTTACGAGGCTCACCTTGTGATGGCCTACGCTTTGTTGTTGTCCGACCCTTCTTAACCTTGACGGGGGGTTTTATGCAAACTCGTTCCTTGATATTTTCTAGAATATCCCCAGAACCTTCATTGAAAATTGGATAAATTGTCTCCTCATATGCCATGCACCACGCTTGAGTTGTGAAAAACCTGAAAAATAATATTTAAGTAATATAAATTCAATTTTAGAATTAAACATGCAATCATTCTCTAACCTTGAGCGGTACTCATATGGAATAGTTTTCCGGGAACGGGCAGCAGCAAGGGCATGTTTATAAAGAAGACCAGATATATCAAATACCTACAAGTATAAGTTTGAGTTTGGAAGTCAACTTGAAAATCATGTTCACCGTCGTTCACATGAAACTCGAATCTGTTAAGCGGATTAGCGTTGTAGAATCTGGCCTTCTCAGCTTGTTCACGTAAAAACTTTTCATATTATGGAGATAAATGTTCTATGTGGTTGGAAGCTTTTCTCTTCTATTATGAAATCAATCTTGTAGTGTTAATCGTAATACTCAGCTAATGTTGATATGGGATATTTCCTAGCATTCATGCACTGACTATTAAAGTTCTCAGCGTAATTGCTTGTCATTTGATTGTATCGCGAACTGGGGGAAAAGGCACGACTCCATCTCTCCACTCCTATTTGTTCTAGATAGGCAGCAATCCGAAGGTCTTAGTCCTTGATCTTGTCAAATGCTGATGGAACTGTGACACTGTGTATGCACGTGAAGCCATATAAAACTCAACGTGGCAGTTATCGGTTTTAAATTTGGTCCATAATATTCATTTTGATGTGGTATGTGCATGCAGCGTGATGTGCTTCTGAAAAACAGTGGACAAAGCATTGACAATACTTTGGTGTTTATCAGATACGAAGACGAGATCTGAGACTACTCCAATTGCCACTCTTAATTCTTGCATGAAATATGTCCAAGAGTTATTATTCTCCGAATCAATGACACCAAAAGCAACAGGATATAGTTGTTCATTCGCATCAATGCAATCGCAACCAATAGTTGATCTCCAATCTGTGCTTAAGAAAACTGGCATCAACGCACAATACTGAACGACAAATACCTGAAACCTCTAATTAAGCAGCCTACGGACATGAACATATACATGAAGTGTCCATGCTCATCCGTCTGAATGTCATTTATGGTACCTGGGTTATTCTTCGCCAACATGAACAGGTATGATGGCAATTTTCCATAGGATTCCTCCACAGTTCCTCGCACTGCCATTAAGGCTTTTTCCCTGGACCTCTAAGCCTTATTATAGGTCAGCTTAAACCCATAATTTGTCTGCATGTCTTCCATTATTTTCTTAGGCATGTGGTCATGGTTATGGTCCATCTACTTACATTTGATGCACTCCACAATTACCCATGATGGTGCTTGCCTCACATTCTCTTGTCTCGTAAAAATTGAGCATACGTGTTCATTTACTAATTTTCGAATCTCAAACATCTCTTGGAATTTTCTTTTCACAACACGCAATCTCCACTTGTAGTTCTCATTCACACATTTCACAAACCAAAGATCTTTGTTAACTTTTCGACTTTGAATTCAAATGATTAGCATCGCATATCTATGCATCCTCAATTGAAGTTCTTTTTGTTCTAAAAAACGTACTCACTTTTCAATTCGTTTTTTAAGGGTTAATTGAGCATGTGTTTCAACCTGGATTGGGTTCACATGAATCAAGCAACTCAATATGGCTGGATGTTTTCCTCATAGGGAAGTGATGGTTGGCCGAGGTGCAAAAGGAGGGGTACTAGCAACCAATTCACTCGGACGCAAACATGGGACTTGTTGTTCTTCATCTTCTGTATGGTGTATGTTATTTTGACTTTTTAAGATATCCTACTCAAATATAGGGAATTCAGGAACCTCCTCTCTTTGGATTTCATCGGTTGGGTGTGAAGGTAGTGACTTCTCTACTAAAGAGACACACAGAGGAGCACGAAGCTCGTGTGGTGAAGTCGAAATTTCTTTTACATAGAACATCACATCTCTATCATATCGAATATCAGGCAGGAGGAGCAGCTTTTTAAAACCAAATTATACTTGACTTTGAACACTAAATCATATCTCAATTTGTCCACACCAATAACATTATAGACAATATCAGTTAATTCGTCATATGTAGTATTTAGGAATAGAGACACACCTACTAATGAACTTGAGTCAAAAAAACTAACACCACATATGGGACAAATAGTTAACAAATAAAGTGGGATCTACAATTGATACAAATTGAAATTTAGTGTACTAAACAAAACCATGTTAGTGTAGTAAACAAATTGAAATGGCATGGGATTGGGCGTGAGGGTGGGCGTGGTCTTGTGCTGTGGACCATGGGAGTTGAGCGTGGGGCGTGGGGGTGGAGCGTGGGGCGTGGGGGTTGAGCGTGGGGCGTGGGGGTTGAGCGTGGGGCGTGAGGGTGGGGGTTGAGCGTGGGGTGTGTGGGGTGGGGGTTGAGCGTGGGGGGGTGGTGGGGTGGGGTGGGGCGTGGGGGTGGTGCGTGGGGGTTTTGAGCCGTGGGGTGAGTGAGTGGTCTTGTGCGTAGGGCGTGGGGGCATGGTCTTTTGCGTAGGGCGTGGAAGTGGAGGTGTGGGACGTGGGGTGGTGCGTGGTATGAGAAAAACATTAAAGACAAAAAATATAATAATAAAATTCGATTGGTAAGGTGTAACACCCTAAAATTCATATATGACCGAATATCTTTGGTCCTGACAAAGACCAAGGATCCAGGTGATTGAAACTTAGGACCGAGGAAATCTAAGACCTAGGACGATGAAATATGTGTTAGGACACCTGAGGATAATATGCCTTGCCGAGACTTCTGCCAATGCTTTACTTTACCACCACATGCTTAGCCACCTCATGCTTTAACACACCTCATGCTTTAATATACCTCATGCTTTAACACCAACCTCATGCTATGATCTTCTCATGCCTTGTTATCTTAATTAGTAAGTTAACTCACCTCATCTAGGACCACCTCATGCTGGATATGTACATGCCTTGTTATCTTAATTAGTAAGTTAACCCACCTCGTGCTATGACCACCTCATGCTATGAATTGCCCATGCTATGACCAACAACCTTAGTAACAAGTTATCCATCCCATGTTATGACCAACACTCTTAATTAGCAAGTTATCCACCCACATTCTATGACCAATAATCTTAAGTAGTAAGTTTAGCCACTTCGAGCTATGACCACCTCATGCTAGGATCTTCCTATGCCTTGTTATCTTAAATATTAAGTTAACCAACCTAATGATATGAATTACACGTGCTATGACAAGTTAGCTTATGTAGTAAGTTTACCCATCTCATGCTAGACATTCAATGCCTTGCAATCCTCATGCTAGACATGCCAATGTCTTGCAATCTTAATAGCAAGATTATCAACCCATGCTGCCTCAACCGACCCTGATTATATATATATATATATCTATATATATACTTCACCATTGATTCTAAATGATATCAACTCCATTTCCCCTCTTTACTAAAGAAACATAAGACATCCTCTAGAAGCCTTAAGAACAACCAACTTTCATAGAAAAGATCTACCTAGGCAAGCAAACCTTTACAACCCTCTTTAGAAACCACACAAAGACTATATAATTCATGTATATTCTATAAATGATGCATACTATTTAAAGCATGATTTCATTGATATTCATGTTTTAATGATGAACAAATATAAAAACCATGTTTTCCAAAGTATGATCTATTTTCCAAACTATGATCTGTTTTCCAAGGTATGATAGTTTTTATGGAAATTATAGTGAATATTGATGTATGGGAATTGACAGATATGGGAGGAAGGCTAACCAACATTAGCTCTAGTAGTCTGATTCCAAAATACTAGCTGCATATTATGGGACTGACTTCTGAACATGAGCTATCAGAATATCTACCTACAAAGGATGGTGTAACTAGGTTGTGGACTTTAGAGATTGACTCTGAAGAGTTCTCTTCAAATATGTGCTCGGAACGGATTTCTCACCTTGAGGATCAACTCTCAAGGTCAAGGGTCAAATATGTGCTAGAAATGTACTGTACCATCACTATGATAAACTGTTTATAAACCAACATATGGATACAAAAAGTTTTTAAATGTCTTTTCTATAATTTTTTTAAATACTTATTGTGTATTTAGACTCACTATGCTTGTGTGGTGTAGGTACACAAAAATAGTCTTTATATGACAAGTCAAAGGAGGTTTGGAGTGGGGCAAGGTGCATGAATGTGTGTAAAATGAGGGACCACTACTGAAGACCGAGTATTTGTAGGGTCTAATACTGAAAGACTGTATTTTTGTAGTATAGGGACCGTATCTTGTTTTAAAAGACCAAATTTTGTAGCACCACTCCTTTATAAATGATAAAACGTTTTCGCATATGTTACTATTTTTCGTTTAAGTATGTTCAAGTTTCACCCATCTCTAACACGTTCTAGAGAATAGGATTTAGAGATGTCACATAAGGACTCCTAACTACCATCTTGGGAAATTTGATGAAATAACCTTCAAATTTTTTTTTGCAAAAATAACCTTTTGCCTTGAAAAAAAATTCAAATTGTCCTTAATATATTTTCTTCTTCCCTTTTCTTCTTCGTTTCTTCTTCTCTTCTTTCTCTTCTTTCTCTCTTCTTTCTCTCTTCTTCTCCCCCAGCAACGACGCTATCTCGGACTCCCCAACAAAGTAACGTCGGACAAACGCTTCCCCTCCCGATGACGTTTTCAACGTCGAAGTCTACATCCTATGCAGAACTGTAACAAGGCTCTCCCCGACGACTCCATCAATACAAAGCTCTCAAGCGCAACCTCAATTCAACAGGACCATGAAAACCTCTATCACATTATACGCACTTCTCATCTTCTTCACTACGGTTGCTCATAGTTTGCATTAACACAAAGTATGATAGAAATAAAATGATAGATTGAAATATGTAGCAAAGTAGTTGTAGTGTATTGAAAATTATTCTCGCCTGTCATACAAATGAATTAAAAATTGGAAGTACCAGGTATGAAAATACATCTAAGCTCTTGGAAAATAGTTTTGAGTTGAGCATGAATAGGCGTTTAGTAGCACCGGTAACTTCATGGATGATGACCCACCTGTCAATATTTTTTTCGTTGAAAATACATCTAAACTCTTGGAAAATAGTTCTGAGTTAAGAATATGGATTGTGTTTAATGTTATAAATGTATATGATTGTATTTCCATTATATAAAGAAGTGTATATATGTATGTTTTCTTATGTTTGATGATACTTAGAATGTGTTTAAAATTTGATTATATCATGAGCTCTAGTTACTGTTTCCCAACTAAAAGATGATCCAAACAAGTCAAGGGCTTTTAGGGATTGACTCATAATTGTGCCTAGCCAAATACGGATCAAATGGATTCCTTGTCTTCAGAATCAGCTCTGAAAGGTGTAGAGTCAAAATACGGCTCAAGATGTTACTGTACTGGCCTCATGAAATCATATTTTCTAAACATGCCATTGGTGTTCATAAACTGATTATCTCTTTTTAAATGATATATTCCCTTTTAAAAACAAATAATCCCAGCATGTTTTAAATACTTAATTATTTTGCTGAGATCATTAGACTCACTATGCTTGTGTGGTGTAGGTACACAGCCCTATCTTTTATTGCCCTTGAAGGATGAGGTTGGAGGGGAACAATCTGATGGAGTGAGTATGGGAGGAGGGACCAATATGTTGGGACTTAACTTGTCTTTTTGTATAAATACTTAGCTTATATTTCTAGGTCTTACTTGTTGTCTAAATGGAGCATGTACCTAAGACTTGTACAGAATGATGATAGTTGTGATGAAGTATACTTTTATTTGTTGTAGCTTCTTTTAGCTTCACGTCCTAAATTTCTATTTTTCCCGACCGAGAGTCTTCGTCCTGCTAGAGACTTAGGACCGAGGTGGTCCGATCGATGATCCTGCAGATGAATGATTTATCAGTCAAGTACTTTTTCTACACTATTTTCTAAACTCACACAATGCTATTTTTTATGTATTTATATTAACGATGTATAATGTTTTCAAACCACAGAAATGAAGTAACTAAATGAGCAATTGCAAGACTATCTGGCCAAAGGCTTCATCCGTCCAAGTGGTCCCCATGGGGAGCACCAGTACTTCTTTTGAATAAGAAAGATGATCAAAATTGTTGTGTATCGATTAAAGAGGTGAAAATGGTCAAGGTGTTTTGGCCAACAACAACTCAATGAAGACAGCAACATGGGAAGTCGAATAGGATATGTAGAAGAATTATCCTGAGCTATTCTTTAAGTAAATTTTGATGTTTGAACTTTTTGTAAGTAGCTAGAATTGTTATGCCCAAGTGCATTCTTTTCATGTTATAGGAGACTAATTAGTGACCAATGGCATATATTTGAGTTTTTTCACCCTATTTGATACACTTATAAATTATACTTAAATATTTTATTGAAACAAATAATGAATGGACCTGATATTACCATTATGATCGTGAATATAAATTTTACTTGTCAATTACTGTATATGTGTGAAATAGCATGTAGAAGGAACCACCATAGAATTAGGATATGTAGTGATTATATCCATTAGAAGTATTCCCTCTCTTGGTCAATAAGAATTAAACCCACACTTGGTAGTAAACACTTGGTAGTAAATAACCAAAACACTTCACTACACATCCATTTGCATGATTTCCACTTGCACAACTTGAATGTCCTCCACCTAACATATTCTCTCCATCAGCAAGACCTAGAAAAAATTATCTAAAGAACCCTTTCAAAAACAGCCAACAATTAGGAATCCTTGAAGAATAGCCATCCCTAACAGCTTTGAGGAAAAGCAAGCATCTAGCAGCTTAGGAATGACAACCAGCCTTAGCAAAGACCATTTCTTTAGCCAATTTCGAAATTAAGGCAAGCTCTTTCCAAACCCACTTTTATAACCCATATACAGCTATGTAATTTATGTATTTTCTGTATAATCTGCATATATGTTTGAATAGCATGATTTTATGACATAACATTGTTTTATTGACAAACATTATTGATAAACAAGTTGTTTTTTCCAAGTATGATAATGTTTACCATGTTTTCCAAGTATGATAGGGTTACCATGATTTATAAAATATACACAGCATTCATGAAACCCAAACCCTTATGAGTTATGCATATATGGTGATCCCTTATTGATGAACAAGAATTGACGGAAATGAGAGAAGGCTAACTAGGATGAGCTCTGGTCTGAATCCAAAATACTGGCTGATTATTATGGGACCAGAGTTTCTAGGATGAGCTCTAGTTACTGTTCCCCAAACTAAAAGATGGTCCAAACATGTCAAAGGCTTTTAGGGATAGACTCCTAATTGTGCCTAACCAAATACGGCTCAAACAGATTTTTTGACTTTAGGATCAGTTCTGAATGGTCTAGAGTCAAAATACGGCTCAAGATGTAACTGTACAGACATCATGATATCATTTCTCTAAACATGTCTTTGATGTTTATAAACTGATTGTTTCCTTTTGAAATGAAGAACACTTTTTATGTATATGTACCTTTTTAAAAAAAAAAGGCATTCTAGCATGTTTTAAATACTTATTTGTTTGTTGAGTCACTAGACTCACTATGTTTGTGTGGTGTAGGTACACAGCCATAGTTAGTATGCACTTGAAGGATTGAGTCTTGGAGGGGAGCAATCTGATGAAAATGAGTGTGGAATGAGGGACCAAGACTGATGGGCTTAACTTGTCTTTTTATATATTCACTTAGTTTATATTTTTGTATCTTTACTTAGTTGTCTAATGAAGAATGTATATAAGACTTGCATGGTATCATGACAGAAATGATGTAGTTCTGTGTATGTTTTGGCTATTAAATGAAGTCTCTGCATATAATAGACTTGTATAGTAAGAATAATCTATCTTCTTTTGGTTGTAAAAGTGAAGCATGTGTATAAGAATTGTATAGAATCATGATAGATGTGATGGAGTTTAGCTTTATCTTTGTTTGTTGTAGTTTCTTTTGACTGTATTATGAAGCATGTATATATGAATTATATGTTAAACATGACCAGTATTATATGACTTTTGCTAATGATATCAATATTAATAGATCTAACTGTTTGAGTATGTATATGTTCATTTCCATCCATAGTAGTAGTTATAAACTTATAATATATGAGTAACCAACCGATGATAAGAGATAGATAGATATAGTAAATGGTAGCTAACTAGCCCAGAATAATCTTTGCATATATAAGCAAACATGAGAGAGGGAAGACACTTATAAATTAACCACAAAGCAGTCGTCAAGAAGCATAAAAAGATCCCCAAAGAAGTAGTCTTGAGCATGAAATTAGGCTTTAGGATGTTTGTAGATGGAATCCATGTGTAGGTTGTACTAAATAACATTAATCTCATAACATGCTTAGCACATGACCCATCCAAATTAGAACAGACAATTAGCTAGAAGCCTAGAACAGTAAGGGTACGTAGGAGATGAGATGAGATGGAATGTAATAGATAAATCAAGCCGGTAGGTTGTTGATGGTGAGATAAAGGGACCCTAAAAATTGGTGAGGAGGTAGTAGTGGACCCTAAAAAAAATATCTTATTATCCTACTACTTTACCACGATGATGAAAGTTTGAGGGCAAATATGGAAATAATTACATAACAAAACAAAAATATGAGGTGTCATTACTGTTTTTTTTCATGACACACCTGTTTTTCTACCAAACTGAATACAACAACTCATGACTCTCATCGTCTCTCTCTCTCTTATAATCTAATTAAGTAGCAGTGACCACAACCACAGCCACACAATCCACGACAAAGAGAAAAAAGAATGGAGAAGAAGAGTAAGGAGCTGGAGGAGTACTGCGTGACAGGGGGTACAGGGTTTATCGCGGCCTACTTGGTGAAATCGCTGCTGGAAAAGGGCCACACAGTCCGGGCCACTGTCCGGGATCCAGGTATTTTTTTTTTTTTTAATTAGTTTTCTTCTTCTTCTTCTTCGTCTTAAGTAGATTTGTGTGGTGTGGACCACTAGAAAAGGTGGCCGGTGGTTACCTATGGCAATTACAAGGAGCCAAGGAAAGGCTTAAGATATTCAAAGCCGATTTAATGGTGGAAGGAAGCTTTGACGAAGCCATACATGGTGTTCATGGTGTCTTCCACACAGCATCTCCTGTCCTTGTCCCCTATGATCAAAACATTCAGGCAATTAATTAATTAATTAATTAATTAAGAACAACTTTTACTTTCTCTCTCTTACTTGTTCAAACACAAATTAAGTGCATGAGATGATACTTGCAGACAAGTTTAATCGATCCATGCATAAAGGGAACTGCTAATGTCTTGAGATCTTGCAAAAAGGCTAGTAATAGTGTCAAAAGAGTGGTGCTCACCTCATCTTGTTCTTCAATCAGATATGGACACCAACACCACAATGCTTCTTCTCTCAACGAATCCCACTGGACCGACTTGGACTACTGCAAGGCTAACAATGTACTATATAATCTTCTAAACAGTTTATTAATTTGTTTATCCTGAATATCGATCGGTCTCCTACTATTATATATATATATATACTTGGTGGTGTAGTTGTGGTACGCATATGCCAAAACGATAGCGGAAAAGGATGCGTGGAGGACAGCCTCCGAAAATGGGATTGATTTAGTTGTTGTGAATCCCTCTTTTGTAGTTGGTCCATTACTTGCTCCAACACCAACCAGCACTCTCCAACTCATTCTCTCCATTCTTACAGGTAATTAAAGCTCTTTTTATCTCTTCTTCTTCTTCTTCTTCATTACAACAACAACAACAACAACTTTACACTGTTGCAACAGGTCAGCTAGAAGAATACCCCAATACAACAATAGGGTTTGTCCATATAGACGATGTTATTGCTGCTCATATCTTGGCTATGGAGGAACCTAAAGCATCCGGCAGACTCATCTGTTCATCCACAGTCCATCACTGGTCACAGATCATCCAAATTCTTAAAGCCAAATATCCATCATACCCCTACACACACAAGTGCAGCACCAAGGAAGGAGACAGCAACCCACACACCATGGACTCCACCAAGATTCTTCAGTTGGGTCTTCCTCCTTTCAAGACTCTAGCTCAAATGTTTGATGACTGCATCCTAAGTTTCCAGGAAAAGGGCCTCCTCCTCCCCTCCCCTCACTCTCAGACTGAGGAGGAGACTTAAAATGCATCTCCATCTTCTTCTTCTTCTTCTTCCACTTTCTTTCCTAATTGCATTAGTATCAGCAAGCAAGAAAGATCCCATCCACCTCTTCTCTGCTTTAAAATAACAAATAAATAAATAAATAAAACTATGTATATTGAATCAATAATAATGCCAGCATCATCCTTTTATTATTATTATTATTATTATTATTATTATTATTACATTAGTGGCTGTCCTAAGGAATACTATATAAAGGAAGAAGGGGGTAGTGAAGAATATTGTCAATGTGTTGTAATGCTTAATATATAATAATTAATGGGCAACATGAATGAGATGAAATCACTAACTAGTTATTTTCTCATTGCAACAGTGTTTGAGATGAAACATTTGTTTCTCATTCTTCATGTTATACCATACCATACCCATACAGACTATTAATTAGTAAGTAATAGTATTTCATTATAGTTCATTCTCCAGTATTTCATTAAGAAGAAGAAGAAGAAACACAAAAAGTAGTTAGGGTTGCAAAACATAATAGGATGATAAATGAAGCTGTTTGTGTGTTTGCAGAAATGAAATTCGAAGTAAACCTTTAATCATCCTCCTCACCTAATTCCTGCTGCTGCATCACAAATCAAAGCATTTCATTTCTCAGAGTTAGCCCTCATTATTTCAAAAGACCATAGCATAAGACTGGATGGAGTATTACTTAACCTCAGTCCGCTTCTTCCTCTTATTCATCTTCATCTCTGGTGAAGAAGAAGAAAAAGAAGGAAATTGAGAGAGATGATGAAGTTGCAGCAAAATGTTATCCGTTCTCCTTATTATCTATCTTACAGATGGAACTGAAGCTTAACTGATCGAGAGGCTTAACAACTGCTGTATGTTCCCAGCCATATCCTCTTTGAATTCTTGAATCAACTACACTTCCATTCACTACACAGAGCTTCAAGAAAGCTCCAATCCCCAGAGCTTGCAGCAAAGTAAGTCCATACCCGGAAGACAAAATGGGTAAAACTTGTATATATATAACTGACTGACAGACAGACAGACAGACAGAGAGAGGATGAGGAATCTATGGCTGCAATTAATTCTCTGAAGAAGAAGAAGAAGAAGAAGAAGAAGATTGTTTATAAATTATCAGGAATTAAAGCATTGATAGAAGATGAACCCACCACACTACTAAACCCCTACATCAAAAATCTTTTTTTGTTATTTACTAAGCAGGTACCACAACCACAAAACCCACAGATTTCCATTTCAATCAAATCTTGTGCAGCAGCAGCAGGAGGAGGAGTGTACGTAATTAAATGGCTACGCTTACCAGCTTCCCCCGCCTCGTCACCCGTGAGTTCAGTTCGATGCATCTTCCATGTGCCCGCACCTTCAGATCCAAGCCCTTGTATCTGACGGCTGGGAGACTTTTCTCTTTCTCCGCCGCCGCCGGCGAGAAATCTAATATGACTCCTCCATCAATCGTCATCTGCGGCGCCACTCGCCGGAAGCCGCCTGGAGGTGTCTCCTCCGCACAGCCTCTAACTCAAGGTGAACGGTTCCTGCAGTCGCTTCTATGGTTTACAGAGGGAGTCTACATATTCTGGCTCTTCTTACTCCCATTTGCCCCAGTATGCATTTCTATTTCTATATCTGCTCCCCCCTTAACATAAATTTTGATTCATCTGTTGTTGTTGTTTCTTGTTTATATTATTATTATAATATACTTCAGGGAGATCCCGTTTGGGCTATCAGCTCGGAGACAATCAAGGATCTTGTGGGACTTTCTCTTAATTTCTTCTTCATTCTTCCTTTGTTCAACACCCGTAAGTTTGTTTGTTTGTTTGAATAATGACAGGACAGACATCCCCAAATTCAAATTTCTTTTTGTCTTCTTCTTAAATTGATTTGTGTGAAGAAACTGATATTTTCTTTGGCAGAGCAGTTGGTATATCTCTCATTAATGCACCGATACTTCACCCTGTAAGAATCTGTCAAATGGAATTTTGTTTCTCATTTTGCATGTATTGAAATTGACATCCTTTCCTTTCCTTTCCTTTCCTGATCTGATCGATCAGATGTCGGAGGGACTGTTCAACTTTGTGATTGGGTGGACATTCATGTTTGCTCCGTTGCTGTTTACTGATTCAAAACGAGACAGATATAAGGGCTCTTTGGACATCTTATGGGGATTCCAGATGTTCCTCACAAACAGTAATTAAGTCTTTTTTTTTTTTTAGTAATAAAAATACTTTGAGAGAGATTCTTTCTGTATTTAATTAAATTAATTAATTTTCAGCATTCCTGATTCCTTACATGGCAATCCGGCTGAATGAGGCCGCCGCCGATTCCACATCAAGAAGAAAGGCTTCTGCACTGGGCACTGTTATGAGGAATGGTGCAGGCATAGTTGGACTATTTGGTGGCTCAATCTGCCTGTTGTCGATATTATGGTCATTTTTGGGCAGAGCAGAGGGAGGTCAGTTCGGGGGAATAACAGAAAGATGGAACTTCTTGGTGAGTTATGTTGGATCGGAGAGGCTTGCTTATGCCTTCATCTGGGATATATGTCTTTACACAATCTTCCAGCCTTGGTTGATAGGTGATAACCTAGAAAATGTGAAGACTAATAAGGTCGAGTTGGTGAAATACCTCAGGTTTGTTCCAGTTGTGGGTTTGTTTGCATATCTGTATTGCTTAGATGTTATTGATAAAGATGATTGATTTTTTGTATTAACATTGAAAAAGTACATACATATCCCTCCCATCATGAAAAGAATTGAACTAGCTAATTATGTAGTAGTAGTAGTAGTATATAAAATGAAAGATGATCATGATCTAGCTAGCTAGCTAGTGATGCAATGAAGGCCTTGATGTGGGAAATCAATTGAGTGGTCCTGGTTGTAGAGATTTGAGTCTTGTCCAAAACATGAAAAGCATGCCCAACTCCATTGTACACCATGCGTTCCACTCTCTTCCCTGCCCTTCCCAAAGCATCACAAAACTCCATATTCCTGTCCTTTAATATGTCCATTTCTGCTATGCATACCATTACATTATTATTATTATTATTATTACTATTATCCAACTTTCCATACAAACCACCGCCTGACGAAAACAACATCGTCGTCGTCGGGTTGCTCCACGGGTGGTCTCTGTTGGCTCCCTCGGGGAGGGACAGCCGCCAGTAGGTGTCTGAAACGTCCAGAGTCAGGGGACATGTCTTCTTGGTCATGTTCTTCTCGGAAGCGGTCCTGGCATGACCTCCAAAAAACGGTTGGATGAGTATTGTTCCTTTTATTGCCATCAATAATGAATCAGAGCTCCTCCTAATTATAAGTCCACTCACATTGTGGGCTATGTTAGCACCAGCACTATCACCACCTAAAAAGATATTATTAAAGTCACATTTCCTAGCCCAATCATTATTATTATCAAGTGCAGCTTCTTCTTGTCTCATCATCGTCTTGACCCAACTCAGTGCCTTAACTCCATCATCGTATGCAGCTGGGAGAGGATTTTCTGGTGCCAATCGGTAGTTGACGGAGAGGACAAGGCAAGAAGCCTTGGCAGCCAAATTAGCGAGAAAATCGTGGTAGCAGCTCCATGCAGCGGATCCGACACAAAAGCCGCCTCCATGAAAGTAGACCAATAAGGGAATGAGCTTGTCGTGATCGTGATGCAACAAAGGAACGTAGAGGCGTGCCCAAACATTTGTGAAGGGGTCTATGATGACATCCTTGCAGGTGACGGGGAGGTCAGGGGGCAATAGTGTGGGAGGGACAGAGGGAACTATCTGTGGTCTTTCCGTGTGTCCATCCTTGTACACCTTAATCAAACCTTGGATTTCTTCCACCACCGGCCCATGTAATTGGTTAGAAGAGGACCAAGTTGTTGTTGTTGTGGGTACTTGGCCGTCACTACTAGTGCTACTACTACTAGTATTGGTTCGATGATGTTGATGATGATATACGGTCATGGCAACCATTCTTGGGCTTCTCCTCCTTTCTCATATAGATATATAGAGAACAGGAATTCGATCTGCTAGCTAGCTAGCTAGCTAGGTAGCTAAACGACTAGAGAGAATGAATGAATGTATATATTGATGTTGTGAGTGATGAGTTTAGGTGACAAAAAAAGACATGGACATGAGGAGGGGTTTTATACAGAATTCAAAAAGTGATCCATCAAAGAGATAAGATTGAGAATGATATCAGCAGCAGCAGCAGAAGCTAGCTAGCTAGGGCATCAAAAATGTGATTCCTTTCATCCTTCTTTTGTATGTATATATATTATAGGTTGACTTGTTCTCTCACTAGTGACTTTCTTTATAACAAAAAAGAAAGAGTGTTCACATGATTTCAAGTGGGCAACTGGTTAATGCCCCATATGTCTTCACATGAAGTAGGCCAACCAACCACATCAAATTATTTTGACAATAAATTTTCTTTTTATTATTATTATTATTATTATTATTTAATTCAAAATTAGACAAATGTATCAAATAATTAATTTAAAAAAAAAAAAAAATTGGAACATGTAATTAAGAATAAGTAAACAAAAATATATATATATATATATATATATATATATATATATTAATATTGTCCATCCTTTTCGTTTGACCTTTGTGTGCCTGCACTTGCATTGCACTGCAATGCACTCCACTCAGCCACCATTATGGACCAACCAACGGATGGATGAACGGACCCCATTAATTTGTCTACTTGCATCATCATATGCATGCCTATCTTAATGTTCAAGGAACAACAAGAATATTATATATTATTTGGCACATAATTAATTGCTTCAAAAATGAATGTTATATATAAAAAAAAACGTTATTAGGAAATAAATGAATTAAAACTCATGATCTAGGAAAACCTGGATTTCATTTCCATTTTGTAACATGACATGAGCTAGCTAGCTAGCTCCATATATAAATAATTATATATATTTATAGAATTCAAAATAGAAGTTAGAGGCTGACAAATAATTAGATAGACATTCCATATGCGTTGCATTGTCTTCTTGTCGTGAGTCAAACAAATTCAATGTGGCAGATTTTGCCTCCCAATAACATCAACATGTCTAGTCGCCCCTCTTTTATTTTTATTTTTTAATTTGGAAAGTTATTATATTCAAAGATTTATTATTGTTGAGTAATTAATATTTTTTCTCTTACATTCCATCTATATTTATATACATAGATAGATATATAGTACTGATTGAGAGGTTATTTAATTAATTAATTAATTTGATCCTTCTTTGGAAATTGAGGTTATTTAAAGTTGTTAGTGCATGCGTTTTAATTAATTAATTATTTAAACTAACATGACATATTGGAGACGTGTGTATGAATGAATTGACAGACAACCTAATTATATGTGAAAGGCAATCTATATATATACAATGATGCTTAATTTTTAAAGTGTCCGGATTGCCGGGTCGAGAGCTGTGGTTAATTTGGATACTTTGGTCGGATTGTGGGTTCACCCGCCTTTAAATTTAAAACGGTTAAAAATAAAATTAAAAATGTTAGAAGTATGTTTTGAACTTACAACCTAACAAAACAAGTTTAACTCTTTAACCAACTAGGCTACTAAGACTTTATATTTTAAATTCAACACCAAATTTGATAAACGCGGTACGTTTTAACATTAATATAAGTTTAACTTTTTAACTAACTAATATATAATGATGTTGAGTAAATGAATACTTGGGTCGGATTGTGGGTTGACCCATCCATAAATTTAAAACGGTTAAAAATAAAATTAAAAATGTTATCCGGAATTTTTTTTCACAATTTTTTATATTATTACTCGTGCAAATGCACGGGTTAAATGCTATTTTAATTAATTACTCTGTATGAATTTGTTTGGCTTGGCCGTCCCTCTTCTTCTTCCATTCATTCATTCATGGAACATGCTTATGTCCCACATGTCTTAATTTCATAATAGCATCTCTTTTTTCTTTCTTTTTTAAATAAAAAAAATGATTGTTTATTTGATTTTTAAGAGACCACATATAAATTGAAGTCAAAATAATCAATGCTTTCTAGTTTCTTCTCTCCCCCACTAACGATTATATATTGTTGATCACTAGTGATTCAACCCTTTGTTTTTGTTTCATCTTTTAATTACTAGCTACTTATAATAATATCTTCATTCACATGAGAATTACATTTAATTATTACAACCCCATACAATAGATCGATGGTCGATCCTTCATTATCTCTTGCACATTTAATTACTTGTTTTTTTTTTCTCAACAAATTCAAATATATATATCCTCAATAGAACATTCCCAGTTCGCATCTAGTCACATCACTCACCCATACGTATTCACATTGGCGGATCCAAAGGGGGGCAAGAAGGGGCTTAAGCACCCCTTGACTCTTCTAAAAAGTTTGGGTATAATTTATACAAATTAATTATGAATTATATATTTTTCTCTATACATATAATTAGAAATGACAAGTGGTATTGCAAAGGGGGGTGGTGCAGTTGGTTAGTGCGTAGATCTCATAACTTCTACGAGTAATCCTTAGGTCGAGAGTTTGAATAATGTGTTTTCTCTGGTTTATTTTAATAGTGGGAAAACACTTCTCTATGTATGACCAAATGTATGTTTTTTAAGGGCTAGTTCCCTAAAAGTATAGACTAATTTTTAAATATACTCTTAAAGTATAGTTTTATGATAGATACACTTAATATGCTAAATTTTGATGTTTAACTTTACCATTAAAAATGTTGTATTCATTTATAATTACATGTTTTGGAAAAAAAATTTGTATTATAATGAATAGACAAAAAAATCTTTTATTGTTTTCTAATAGTATTTTTATTTTTATTTTTTATAATAATAGGTTATTGATACAATGATTCAAAAATTAACAATCGTTTTTTGGAATCAACTACGGAAGTATTTACTTGCATTGTTTGTTTAGATCCAAATAACTCATTTTCTCAATTTGATATTGTAAGATACTCAGTCTTGCTAAGAAGATGGTTGAAACTAAGAAACATATAGTTTTTACATCAGTATATCGGTTGATTGAGTTATCATTGAATTTACCTGTTACAACTGTTTCTGTTGAAATAGTCTTTTCTACGATGAATGATTTACTTAATAGAATGGGTGATGAGTGGATGAACGACAAATTGGTGTATACATTGAGAAAGAGATTTTTGTCACAATTAAAAATGAACAAATTTTACAACGTTTTCAACAAATGAATACCCGAAAAACTCAATTGTCTCTATTTGTTTGTACGTCCAGTAGTAGTTGAATTGTAAAAATAAATATTTTATTAGTATCGGTGTGATTTTGTATCTTTATTATTATTATCATTATTAATTATACTTTTATTTTTGATATAAATGTTTATAGTAAAAAAAATTACAATTGATAAATTTTAGAGCCCGCTAAAATCTATGATGTACCATGTCAAGCGCGTCGCACCCACCCACCCCAGTTTGTGGATTAAGTTGTGATTATCATGAGTAAGTTGACTTTGCAAGTTTAATTAATATATATATCATAAATGATGAATCTCAGCCTGCATGCATGATCAATCTACTCATGCCATCATGAAATGGATGAATACAAACATAGCTGCTAGCTAGTAGTGAAGATTAATATACTAGCTCATTAATTTGAGACAATATATGTATCATGTATGGATCCATAATTATTAATATCTTTAATTATTAATTAAAGTGTCTTTTCTTAAACATTACTTCCAATAGTATGAATGAATGAATTAATTAATTAATTAATTAATAATAACAACAACATTTTAATTAAGGCCAACAACCACTATCTGTCGGCTCAAAACCACTCATACTTACTTTTTCTTTTTCATATAATTATAATATTAATATATAATTCCACAAATTAAAATCCGAATTCTTTATTTTCAACAGACTTTTTTAACCCCCAATCAATGCTAGCTTGTACAATTACAAACAGCTAAACACATTAACATAAATTCAAAATATTATATATTTTTTTTTAATAAAAAGAGTGAAAAAGTTGTTTGGAAAATATAAATTAATGAGAATAAAATCTAGCTAAGACTCACACCAATATATTTTAAATTATATTCTTCAAACATTCCATTTTTTTTATCCAACTTTTTTTGTTCAACATATTAATTAATTAATTATTTGTTCCCCAAAACTTTAAAAGATGAATTAATTCTATTGTAAAGATTGCAACTTCTCAGCAGCATGTCATTATAATATATATCTCATCTCATGATAGATCAGTGGGAAATATTGGGAATAGAATAATATATATTTTCCAACATCTTCCCTATTGGAGAATATTCCATTTTTTTAATTATTTCATTTTTGACCAGAACCATATTTTATTTCATTTTTTCTTCTTTATTTATTTTCTTTTAAAAAATAAGTCTATACAGACACTATTACAAACTAATTAAAAATTAGGAAGAAAAAAGCAATTCCTTTTTTTGTTTAATTTTAAATCCTGTATTTTTTTAAAATTAAGATCTGCATGTGAGTTTTAATTAAACCAAATATATTTTGGATTATGACTCCATTCTTTAGTGTGTAATTTATAATTAGTCATTGTAATAAATGTAATTGTTTTGCAAATAAATGATTAAATAACATCATATATAGACTTGTTGACAATTGATTTAATTAAAAAAGTTTTGCTGCATACTTGCCAACTAATACTCCACCCATGTGCCCAACTACTAGTAAAGAAGATACTAGTAAAGAAGAAGGGATATTGAAAGCCACATTTTTTCTTTCTTTTTTATTCCTATATATGAGAAATTTTCGGCCTTTTTTTTTCTCTTTTGGGCGGCAGCTCCGATGGATGGGTGGATGGTCGGTGCAAGATCAGAAATTGGTATCCTTCGATCACGCCGGTCAATATTTCATAAATAACCACAAAAACTAATAAATAAATGAAAAGTTGGCGTGACATGTCTTAAAATATATGATGAGATGAGAAAAAATAATGAATATAAGGTTGGATTAATTTATAATTAATTCAATAATTAATAGACTTTTAATGCAATATTTATAGTGTTGTTTAATAAACCTAAATTAAAGTGATCAAATACGGTATTAAGAAAGGTTTATGGGATACTAAAGTTATGGAATAAATGCATAGAAATCAAAGAGTTATTTAAATATTTATGAGAGTCTGATTTATAAATAACCAAAATCTAAAAAAGATAGTTACGGTCTCCAATCTAAACAGCGTTACACTGGATCATACCCATTAGACTTAATACATATCGATTGGTATCAATAGGGTTAGGGCATTCAGTAGGTAATAGACATCTCTCTTGTCTCTCCATCGATATAGATTATGAGAAATCCAAAGTGAAGTTAAGGGCTGTGCTAGATTGGAAGATCCATCAACCGAAATTTATCCCAAGAACAATCAAAACAATGAATGCTAAAGGTATGTCTCGCTTTAGTAAATGAATTGATCTATCAAATCCCTTATTTATCATTTGATGACTATTTAATGTTTATATAAAGTATTATTAAATTTGGTTTATAAAATCTAACCTATAACATATGGCTTACAAATAAATTGAAATGCATTAGAGGATTTATAAAATCTAACAAATCTAACATATAACATATACAGTGCCGGACCCAAGTTTTGAGATGCTCTAACCCCGATAAAAAAAAATTCATTTTTTGTTGTTGCCCTAAATTTAGTAATAAAACTTGATAAAAAAAAATATTATTTTTGGTGGGATTTGAACTCCTAAGTTAAGTAAAATTTTAAGTTTATATCTAAAACCACTATGCTACAATATTATATGCCTATAGATGATATATTTTTCTATATATCTTATATATTTATTTATATATAAATTATATATTTTATTAAATGGACTGTCATAGGAGTAGGCTACCCTAACTCATGGACTTGTCGAGTTTAACCAGGGCTGCCCTAAACATATATATGGCTCACAAATTATGTCATCTCAATTAATAGAACTTACCGGGCCTAGCTATTTGTGACATTGGCAAGTTCATATATATAATATATTATGGCGGCCCATAAGAAGAAGTTGTTTTTGTTGTTTAATTAGACGATTTCTTAATATAATATGACTTACAAAAATAAAATAAAATATATTTTATATATGAATTTGTTAAAGTGTTTTCATTGTGGTTTTTGAAAAAATCTAGAGAGAAAAAAAGTAATGATCGGTGATGATTTTGAGGTGATAATTTTGAGGGAGTGATTATTATTTTTGGTAAAAAGACTTAAAGTGTATTAATATATGAATAAAATAAAAAATAATAATTTAAAATAGAGGGTATTTTAGTATTTTGGTTAATTAAATGAGTGACTTAAAGGATATTGATATATGAATAAAATAAAAAATAATAATTTAAAATATATAATATTTTAGTATTTTGGTTAATGAAATAAGTGATGTGATTGTTAAGAAGTGATTGATTGGAAAATTGATTTTAGATGAGTTTTTTAAAAAACTTAAAGAGAACAAGGCCTTAGGTTCTCTTCAAAAAAAAATAATGAAAAAAAAAAGTTTTGTAAATAATATTTTGTATTAATTTGCATTTTATTTGATATAAAATATTAATGTGGCATTGTAATTAATTATGAATGTGGCATAAGATATATAGTAGTCCGTGACTTATGAAGATTGATTCCTATGTCCGTGACTTTGAAGGTCCTTGCTTATTTGCAATCTAATAATCTTTCATCCTTATCCGAAATTAGCAGATGTGGTCCCTATCAATGCCATTGTCTTCATTATATTTTAAGCTTAATTAATTACATTTTGTTTTCTTATTATTATCTTTGCATGATAAAACATATTTGAATAAAATGAGAGATAACATGTACAAATAAATAAATAAATAATATTTTGGAGGGAGGCTAAAGGGGAAGGTCTCCATCATATAAAATTTAATTTATATCATATAAAGTTTAATTTATTTGAACATTCAAAATATATCGGTTGGTTGGTTGGGTTGGATTCATGTTATGTATTTAATTTTTGGGCCAAAAAATGGCCCCCTATCATCATCATAACATTAATTAATTCTTGTTTCGATATGGGAAGTTGGAATTCAATTAAATAATCCAAAAATCAAACAAGCCCTAGCTACCTAGCTAGTGGTGCTGTTACCTTTCCAGCCTGGCATAAACAAACAAACTTTCATTCTATTTCCGCGCGTGAGTGGGTCCCACTCAAATTTTCATGCCAAAAGAATCCTGTAAAATACCAAAATAGCCCTCCACCATCATCTTTCTACTTTCTTTCACACACACACACACACATTTTCAACAAACAAAGACTCTTTCATCATCGAATATCATGTCCCCGGAGCTCCACTTCCGGTTGACCTCCTTCCTCCTCCTGGTGGTCTTTTCAGCATATATATCCTCCTCCTCCTCCTCCTCCGCCGCCGCAGCCGGAGCAGATCTCCCCAAGTTCCGGGAGGCGCCTGCATTCCGCAATGGACGGGAATGCCCTCAATCACCGTCGATCATCCACGTAGCCATGACCCTAGATGCCACCTACCTCCGAGGCTCAATCGCCGGTGTTTTCTCAGTCCTCCAGCATGCCACCTGTCCGGAAAACATAATCTTTCACTTTCTCGCATCCCCCGCCCATCGCCGCCGCACCAGTACCGATCTCCGTCGCACAGTCGTCTCCACATTCCCCTATCTATCATTCCAAATGTACCATTTTGACGCCGCCCTTGTCCGCGGGAAGATCTCCTCCTCCATCCGTCAAGCGCTCGACCAACCTTTAAACTACGCCCGAATCTACCTCGCCGATCTTCTTCCTTCCTCCGTCCGCCGCATAATCTACTTCGATTCGGACCTAATCGTAGTCGACGACGTCTTCAAACTGTGGTCAATCGATCTCAAGAATCGAGTCCTGGGCGCCCCGGAGTACTGCCATGCCAATTTCACCACTTACTTCACCCAGAAATTCTGGGCCGGTGGAATTAATAATATTGATATCGATCCCCATCATGTATTCTTGAACCGAAAGCCGTGTTACTTCAACACTGGTGTAATGGTAATAGATCTGGAAAGATGGCGCAAGGGGAGGTACACCGAGAAACTGGAGACGTGGATGAGGATTCAGAAGAAATACAGGATCTACGAATTGGGTTCGTTGCCGCCGTTCCTGCTGGTTTTCGCCGGAAATGTGGAGCCGGTGGAGCACCGGTGGAACCAGCATGGACTGGGCGGGGATAATGTGGAAGGACTTTGCCGTGATCTTCATCCGGGTGCAGTCAGCTTGCTTCACTGGAGTGGCAAGGGAAAGCCATGGCTAAGATTGGACTCCAATAAACCTTGTCCGTTGGATAGCTTGTGGGCCCCGTACGATCTGCGCCTCCTGCGTTCTACCCATATATATAACACCTGAAGCACTGGATTGATTAAAATGAGAATCGCATAGACCAAAAGTCAAGAAAAATTAGGAAGGGTCATTTCGAATTTGTAGCCCAGTTTTTTTATTTTTTTTATTTAAATTGTATTTTAGTCTTTTTTATTTTTGTAAATATTTTATGGTTGAATCTTAAATTTGATTTTTATAAATTATATCAATTTAAATTTCTAAATATATAAATAAATAGTATAAAATAATTAGGAATGAAGGGAGAAAATTTAGACTTTATATCATTAGCATGTTAAAACTAGTTAACATATTTGTAACATGTAGGACTGCAAATGAGTCGAGCTACTCGTGAGCCGCTCGGTCAAAGCTCGGCTTGAGCTTGACTTTGACCGAACTCGAGCCGGCTCGTTTAAAATTCGAGTCGAGCTCAAGCTCATATAATGTTTGCTCGATGGCTTATCGAGCTTTTTCGAGCCTAAGTATATATATAATATATAATTTTTTTATTTAATATTAAAACTCTAATAATATATTTTTTCCCTCTCTTTTTCTTCAAAGCCCATATGAAAGGCCCATAATCCATAATTAAAACCCTAATTTCTAACACATCTACGACTTTCATCTAATCCCTCTTCTTTATTTCTCATCTAACCTGACTCTTCATCTAATCGTCTCTTCTTCTCTCATCTAACCTGTTCATCTAATAGTCTTTCTTTCCTTCTTTCTACATTTTCTCTTCAATGCCTCTTCTTTCATTCTTCATTCGTTTTCTTTTCCATCTTCACCATTTCTTTCACTCTTAATCTTTTCGTCATTCGTCTTCACATATTTTTTCAGAAAAGTCTTACAGTTACATTACAGGTAATTAAATTTATTTTCTCTTTTTTATGATAATTATTGTTTTTGCGTTTTTATTTAACTTTGATTTTTTTTTTACTTTAAGGAAATCTAACAACAAAGAAAGGAAAAAATTATTTATTGGTGAACTCAGTGGTAATGTAAGTCTTGTTCATCTTTTTTTCTTAAAAAAATTTATGCTTATATATCTTTTTTTTGTATTAGGATAAACTTAGACTTCGATTATTCTATACCTAGGTTGGATGAATATATAGAATAATACTTATTAGTTTCGATTATTCTATAAAAAGATTAAGAAAAAGATGAAAATAATTTTTTTTTAAAATAAATTATATATAATAAAAGTATATTATATATAATATTGAAAGAGATAAAAAAGGGTTAATATATTATATATAATAAAATAATATTAAGATATAATAATTAGTTTAGTATAAAAAGAAATAAATAAGGTTAATATTTTATTTATAATAAAATTATATTACACTTATATTGAAAAGAGATAAAAAAATACTTATATTATATTATACTTATATTGAAAAGAGATAAAAAGATACTTATATTATATTATATATATTTTTTATATATAATATATATTATAATATAAAAAAAATAATATATATCCAATATTATCTAAGATAGCAGTTGACATTTTAGTGGCTTCAGAAGCAACATTTAGTACTGGAATAAGAGTCATTAATTCTTACCGTTCATCGCTATCTACGAATACAGTGCAAACTCTACTTTGTGGAGGTGATTGACTTCGACATATAAATGGAATGAAAAAGAAGACTAAAGTAAGTTTTTATAATTAAATTCTTATGTTATATACTAAATTTTATCACTTATTTAATTAATTTTTCACTTTTTCAGAAAGAGAAGACATATCAAGAAATTTTGTTGCCGGTATCTACATCTTAAAGTAAGTTAAATTTTAGTTATTTGTTTTAACATTTATTTTTTATATTAATTATTTTTAAGATTAAACATTTCATATTATTGAATGCAGGTAGTTGTACGTGTGCTATGATTGAAGAACATGAGTTAAAAAGATTAATATATTGAATGTTCAAACAATTTTTATTGTTTTGTACTTTAATTTTTGAATTTTATGTTTTAGAATTTTGATTAGTAATGGTGATTTAATGTTTTGGATTATTATGTTTTAGAATTTTGAATAGTTATGATTGTTTCATATTTTAATTTTGAAATATCATGTTTTTATTAATATGTATGAAAGATTGATATTTTAATTTTATAAATAAATTTGGTTCGAGTTCGAGCTCAAATCGAGCTCGAATCGAGTTCGAGTTCGAGCTCAAGTTTGAGTTTGAAAATTAAATTTTTGTTCAAGCTTTCGAGTCGAGCCGAGCTTGTAGGTAATATAGTCGAGTCGAACTCGAGCTCAAATTTATAAGCTCGTTCGAGCTCGAGTTCGAGTCGAGCTAATAAATACTTAATCGAGTCGAGCTCGAGCTTCAGCAAGCTTGAGCTCGGCTCGGCTCATTTGCAGCCCTAGTAACATGTCATTACGCAAAAAACAAATAGTAAATTGAATTATAAAACAAATATGATTATAAAAAAAATCTTGCAGTATTTGACTTTTTTTTCAATTGAAAAAAAAAATCTAAAATAGAGTAACTAAGTGCAAACATTAAGCACAAAATGAATAAATTTATGAACACGGAGAGTCTAATTTTTGTCATTTTGTAACGTATATGAAATGGAAGGAGGGATAATCTTTATATGTTATTGGATTGTCTGATTCAATTGAATTCAACACACTATCATCAAAATTTTCAATATAGTTTCATTAAAAAAAAGAAAAAATTTAGATAATCATAATAACATTTAAGAGTAACAAAAACCTTTTATCTTTGTGTTATTCAATTGAAATTAAGCCTCCATTTAACCACTCGTTTAATTTGAGTATTGTTTATATATATATATATATATATAAATAAATAAAGTAATAACTAGCTTAAAAAAAATATTATAGTATCAAAATATTATTTAATCGATAATGTAATAATATATTATTTTACATGTATAATAATAAACGGAAATGATATAGGGAACGAATTAGATAAACGAATTATAGAACGAATCCACCTGGCATGCCACAGAAGAAAGAAAAAAACTTACATTTTCTCTCTCTCTAGCAAACCCTCATATCTTTTCTCGCTCATTATCAAACAAAACTCTTCTTCTTCTTCCGTTTTCTTCACCCTTGACACGCCGTTTAGCTTCTTCTCCTTCCGTTCTTTAAATTTGTCTTCATCCTCATCGTTTAGCTTCTTCTCCTTCCGTTCTTTAGATTCGTCTTCATCCTCGCCGTTTAACTTCTTCTTCTTCTGTTCTTTAGATTCGTCTTCATCCTCGCCGTTTAGTTTCTTACTATACTTTTGTTCGTTTGAAGAGATCACTACTTCTGAGATTTGCGTTTTGTTTAGATTTGTCTTCGTCACTATCCGTTTAGCTTCTTATTCTAATGATATATCTTCTCTGTCATCCTAGTTTACTTTTTTCTTTGTTTTTTTTCTTTGTTTGTTTTATTGTTCTTTTGTTTGTTTTATTGTTTTTCTATTTGTTTCAAGAGATTCACGTTTTTTCTGTTGTTTTGTGATTGTTATGTGTAGGAACCAACAATCGGGGACATAAATATGTATATCTTTTTGTTGTTTATGTAGCTAGACTGTTAATATTCTGTTATTTTCAAAAACATGTGTAAAATTGTTAATATTTTTATTGGCTTGTGTTGTCCTCTATTTTATTATATGTTGTCCCGTGTCTTAAACTATGATGTCTCGTGTCTTAAACTTTGTTGTCCTGTATTTTTATATGCTGTTGTCATGTGTTTTAAATATTTAAGTTGCTCGAAATGTTAATATTCTATTGTCATTTGTATTATTGTTATGCGTAGGAACCAACAACCGAGGACATAAATATGTATATCTTTTTGTTGGTTATGTAGCTAGACTGTTATTATTCTGTTGTTTTCAAGAACCTGTGTAAAACTGTTAATATTTTTGTTGGCTTGTGTTGTCCTTTGTTTTGTTCTATGTTGTCCTATGTCTTAAACTATGATGTTTTGTGTCTTAAACTATGTTGTCCTGTATTTTATACGTTGTTGTCATGTATTGTAAATATTTAAGTTGCTCGAAATGTTAATATTCTATTATAATTTATATTATTGTAATATGTTGTTCTGTGTTTTAAACTATATTTTACTGCGTTTTCATGCGTTTTATCCAATATGTTGTCATGTATTATTGTAATATGGTGTTCATGTGTTGTCATGTATTCTTTGTGTTGATTTCTCTTTTTTGTATTCTTATGTAGCCTTATGGATGAACCATCATCACCATGTACCAAAGACAAAATTCTCAAGGTTGGGATGGCGTTTGTTTCTGAAAATGACCTTCGAGAATTTTATAGATTGTATGCCCAATCAATGGGTTTTGAAGTTAGAAAGTTGGGAATGAAGAATGAACCAGATGGCAAGTAAAAAAATTTCTTTGTTGAATGTGCAAGCAGAAATAAGGTTAGTGTCAAAAATTATGTCGTCCTATGTCAATACCATGTTGTCCTGTGTATTACACTATGTTGTCCATGTATTACACTATGTTGTCCTATGTATTACACCATGTTGTCCCGTATACTACACTATGTTTTAAGACTTCGTTGTTACTTTGTTTTAGGATACTACCACAACAAGTAATCCTTCTCCAATATCAACGCAAGAGCAATGGAATCAACACTTCACCACCCATCCAGTCTCGGCTCAACTATCATTTACATCATTGTTAGTAAATCATTACTAACAAGTTATATTCTTTACTTTATGAATGAAATTTAATAAATCATTACTTTACATTTAGAAAAGCAAAAAAGAAACCAAGTTCTAGAAATAGTGTTAGTGTCGAAAAGTATGTCCTCTTGTGTCCAATACTATGTTGTTATGTTGTCCCGTATTTATAACGGTGATGTCCCGTTTCTTATACCATATTGTCCTTTATTTTGTACTATGTTGTCCTGTGATTATTAATATGTTGTCATGAGTACATAAATGTTATATTTCTACAAGAAGTAAATGTTAAGTACAACTTGTTGCTACACATTAAAGCGTTAAGTACAACTTGCTGCTTCACAACAAGTAAATGTTTTAATTCTACTAACATAAAACCATTACATTAATGTTTTGGATAATTTGGTTTCGTACAACATTCTGGTCTTGTATTTTAAGTTCATCCGATAAATCTTAGAATCGGATTGTAGAATCCTCGATAGGTATTGAATTTGTAGACAATGAATATTATTGCTCGCATTTGCTTGGGTTATGCCACAAGTCCACTTCGGATCTCCCTTTATGTCTCCATGTGCAACATACATTATACTCCACAATCCTTATAGTTCCATAAGTCTTTCCAGGTCATTTTCAATAGCCTCATAATGTATTTAAAGAGTGCGTAAAAAATGTTCAACTTCATATCCGCAACAAAGTTCAAAAACATGCATCCAATAGTCTTCAATATTACTTACTTTGAACTTATATCTATACCCTTCGGGAGTGATCTATTGTCAATGATATCCATTGTCTCCAACTTCGTATCGTAAATAACCAAATAAAAATGAGAATCATAACCTATGGGTAGAAAAATTTGCATCCAAATATCACAGCACAATAGAGTTAACATAGTATAGTGACAACACACAATATAGTAACATAGTTAACAACATAGGACAATATAGTTTAGTGTAAGACAAGGGACAACACAATATAAGACACTAGACAACACAGTACAAGACACAGTACAATAGCATATTAAACACAATACAACATACTTACAAGTTCAGCCCTTTCAAGGTCTCCAAGCATTAATCCAAACTCTGTCATTTCCTTTTGTAATACAGTATTATAGTCCTTTTGTGACAAGTTTGTTGCACCTTGTTGAAGAACTTTTATGTTAGACGAGAAAAAAACTATTATATAAAGACTTAATGTTCATGTGTAGTACTCACACTATGAGTGGTTAAGAAAAAAACTCGGCTTCAAGGTGCTCCTGACTTTGTAGTGTGTTTGACGCAGATATTCATTTCATGAGCTCAGGCATCGATTATACCTGCATTAAGTCAACTATTTTTCTGAATTGTCTTTAGGGTGCCGCGTTTAAGAGTAGTCATAGTGCTGAAGTACAAAATCTCCTCTTGATCTGTCTTTTCTGCGAATACCAGGTTCGCGTATACTTTGTCCCTAACTCTCAAGTGTGGTAATTCAACCTCAATCTCAACAATATAAGGCGATCTCAAATGGGTCGGTAGAAGGAAACGTTTTATAGATAGGAGAAGAAGAAGAAGTTGAATAACGTTTAAAAAAGAAGTTGAATAACATTTGAAGAAGAAGAGGAGCGTATACTGTTTGAAGAACATCAGATACTTAGGATTAAGGTTTGAGCAGATTCCGTTTGAAGAGCAGTGAATACTTAGGATTAGGGTTTGAGCGAATTTCGTTTGAATAGTAGTAGATACTTAGGGTTAAGGTTTGAGCGGAAATGAGAGGGAGTTTGAGCGGAGATAGATTGAAGCGATGGAGGGTTTTAGCAGAAATGAGAGGGAGTTTGAGCGGAGATAAATTGAAGAGAGAGAATGTTTGAGAGAAAATGATAGGGAGTTTGAAATGAGGGGGAATTATCCTATGTAGAAAAAAAAGGCAAAAATAATTATTTTTTTACCTACATGTCATGACAACGGGGATTCGTTGATGAATTCGTTTCCTGTATCACCTCTCAATAATAAAATATAATTTTATTGAATGTTATTGAAATTTAAATTTAAAGTCTATATAGTGGATTTATTTATTGTGTAAGTTGTTAAAGTATAATAATTTGTAAAATATTTCTAATCTCAAAGCATTTAATATGTACGGTTACAATAGTGTAATCTCCTATATTGTAAGATGATTTTTATCTCAAAATATTCACTTCAAGTACATACATACAATACACAATATTTTTAAGGCGTTTTGGTGATAGCGGGTATGTTAAATATGGAAGATGTGGCTAACAACTTGCCAACAATAAAAGAGAAACAGGGTTATTTGCCACTGAAGATGTTTTCAACATGGTTGTTTTTATAAATTACAAGATGATCATTCATTGAATACAAACAACCTTGACGAGAAGAAAAAAGGACAAGAAAGAATGACAGTACCATTTATTGCAATGAAGATGAGTCAGAGAAAATGTCATTATGAATAATCGGTGTGCGAAACCGCGTGCTTCAAAACTGTTAATTTACCAAAGTTTAAATTGCCAATAGTGCCAAAAAATGAGCGTGAATGACTGGATGTATTGTTTGAAGAATATGTTCGATGGTTCGACAAAAGATGGATGGACGAAAGGTTTTTTGATTATTTGACAATTGTCTGCCCATCCAAAGGTAATTCAAGGGTTACAAAATGTTAAATTGTTCTTCTTACCACACAATACAACTTAAAAATTAAGCCATGTGATGAAGGAATTATAAGAGCATTTAAGAGGCATTATCGTCGCAGATTTTGTCGTTTCATTTCAGAGGGTTTTGAGGCTGGAGAAACAAATCAGAGTTCTAGATGCAATCAACATTGCTATCTCAACTTGGATGAATGATGTTGTGAAGAATACCACAATTGCAAATTGCTTTCAACATTGCAAACTTCGTTCGGGTAGAAAATTTGGTTTCACAACCTTTAGAAGAAGAAAGACATTAGGGAATTATGGTTCAACATAAATGAGTTATATTATCGTTAACGCAATGAATTTGAATCAACTCTTAGATTATTCGGGTAAAAAACGACACGACCGAGATTTTAACTGATGAAGAAATCATTGGGGTCTTAGAGAAAACAAACAAGATGAAGACATATGAGGATGATACTAGTGGTTTGGAGCCTGTTTCTCGCAAAAAAAATCAATTAGAGCAGCAATGAAACTTAGTGATTTTTTCCTACATATGATAAAGCACTTCACAACTTCATAGAGTTTTGTAAAAAGTGAGATATGAGATTTAAATGAATATAAATTTTCATACAAAGCAGACAACAGTGGACTCATATTTAACTGAGGCCTCTGAATTATTAAAAAATAATATATTATTACTTTATATATCGGTTGGGACCTATATGTGCCAAAAAATTATATTACTTAATAAAGTTTATGAAATTATTAATTTAAATATTCGTTCCAAGTCGGGGACTATAAAAATTTATTACTTTATCGAGGTTATAATTTTATTGATACTTATTGATTCGAGAGTCTTATATATATATATATAATAGATTATATATATATATAATAATAATAATAATAATAATAATAATATATGAATTTATTTATTAAATTATATTTACATAATTTTAAGACAAATACTAATATTACCTTACAAGGAACTAATCATCTAATCTAGTTGAAGATTTAAAATTTACATGATTTTAGAATATTATTTCTTTTCATATATATTTAATGTCATATCAAAATTTATAATCAATATTAAAAAAAAAGTATAAATACATTGCAATAAATATATATATAATTAAAAATCAAATAAAGTATTATAGTATCTTCAAATTAGTAAATATATAATTATTTAGAATGACTAATTAGAAACAATTCATCATTTCTTTATAAGTTGGTAAGAGGAATTCGTATCAGGTCCAATACCTTAAGTATCATAGGGAGTGAATTATTTTCAATAGAAATAAATGTGATTCAAAATATTAAATTATAATAACTAAAATATTTTATCCTATATTATATATTATTAAATATAAGTATACTAAAAGATATATGATATTCATTACAACTTTTTACTTAATTTTATTTCAATTAATAATTTTAAAATTATTCAAAACAGGTTAATATGAATTATTTAATATATTTATAAAAAGTTTGTGATCACAGTTTATTACTAAATACGGGAAAAAAAAGTTTGAATTATGTATATTTTGGTTCGGATTGAATAAGTCACTCATTTAACCTCATTTAACCTATTATTAAATATATCAAAATTAGATCTTTAAATAACTCAAAATACATGTGCTAATATATTTAAAGAATTTTGTTTTATCCTTTTACTCTTTTAGTTTCATTTACAGATTTTTTTTTTTTTACCGTTTTTGTTAGACATTTTCTCTTGAAATAAGTTATAGAAATATATATAAACTGATTGTTACAACTAAATGAAAAATAACATATATGAAAATAATATCACCGAATAAATGGTTGATTCGAGGCATGTATTTGACACATTTTCTTTAAAACAGTTTCACCGTCTCCCTTGTGCTGAAAGCTTATTCACAGATGGCCAGAGCCGGTCCCGAGGTTTGGACTGCCCTAGTCTCGGTAAAAAAAGTTGGATATACTTTTTGTTGCCCTAAGTCTAGTTTAAAAAATTGATAAAAAAATTCATCTTTTGTGAGATTTGAACCCATAACCGAAACTTTAAATGTATAACTTGAACCACTAAGTTACTACCATTTATGTTTAAAATTTCAATAAATATATCTAAATATTTTGATATTTTTATCAAATGGGCTACCTGGGGAGTGGACTGCCCTAACCCGAGGGCTTGTCGGGCTTATCCCAGGGCCGACCCTACAGATGGCTGTCTTCCAGGTATACGAATCTAGTAGTGATTCAATACTGAAATCACTATGTAACGAACTGACAAAGACCTGAATCAATCACCAGGTTTCAACAAGAAATACGACGAATTGAAGATCTCAAAGACCACTCGATTGAGTGAAAACTCAAAAACACTCAGATTGAGTGAAGAACTCGAAGAACACTCAGATGAGTGAAGAACTCGAAGAACACTGAAGAAAACAAATAAAAAAACTTTTTAAATCTAAAAAGCTTATGGACGTGAAAAGAGATATGATATATATTTAAGAATTCCAACATGAAGATGATATTTATAGCCGGAAATTAAACTATCACCAATAAATTCATTTATCAATTAAACGGTTAATAGTTCATCCAAACCGTTGTCATTCTTAAACTCTTTAAATTTCAAAATTATTGGCATTCATCATTAAATTTCACAAAAAAATTCACATTTGTATTGATATTAATTTATATTTATTTAGATTAATTATATTTAATTGTATTATCTAATTCTCATTTTTATTAATTAATGAAATTAGTTTAAATTTCGTATTAAGATACCAATCTAACCTATTTCATGAAGAAAATGGACCAAAGAAAAAAAAAAAAAAGAACAATTTTAACTTACTTCTCACTCCTAATCCTACTTATTCAAATTCACTCATTTTTTTAAGCTGTCCATCAATAGGCATCATGAGGCATCAAAGTCGTTTGTAGTCATTGTTGTCACTTTGTAGAGTCTATTTTCTTGGTTTAACTTATAAATGAATTGTGTTTTAGTTTTATCATTTTTTGTGTTATAAGGGTTAGTCCAGCAAATTATGTCAAATTTAAGTTAATGTCAAATAATCAATAAAGTTAAAATTTACCCCGAATTATGACTTCCCTTAACAAAGAGCTCGTTTGATGTTTTTTTTTATAAAAAACTAGGTTTAAATAAAAACAAGTTTATATGATTTAGAAGAATAATTGATTTTTTAAGTACAAATTAAATAAATATCCTTTGTAACGCCATTTATCGTCGTTCTTGGTTGTCCTGACTCAATTTGAAAAATACTTTTTGTTTTAAAAATTTTTAAAGTGGGGAGAACTGACTTTGTCTATGCGTTGGGTTTGTATAGAGTTGCATCTATTTTTTGTTCGGATTGTATAATCAAACATAATTTTTCTTTGATTCAGAGCTTGATTACACTCCAAGGCATTTATTGCTTTGTCTGACTATCTCAAATTTTAAATTTTTGATCAAATTTGAAGTATTATTTTAACAGGAAATTTGAAGAAATGACACATGCACCGGTGACCGGGCATATTTTTTTTTACGAAATTGCCCATGTCGCGAAGGACGAATATCTTGCTGCAGGTTTTAACCGTAGCCTTTTTTGATTGTCGAAGCTGTTCTTGACCGACGGAACGGATTCGCCTCTCCTTAATATTTTTTTTTTTTTTTTAATGAAGGGCTCGTTTGTAAATATCTCAAATTCTGGAAGTTTCTTTCCGTTCTTTCTTATATATATTCTTTCCGGCTCTCTAATATTTATTCTTCCATTCCTCTCACTTTTTTTTTGAGTGATTCTGAATTTTTTGTTCTTGATTTCTCCTCTAACCATGTATTCTTTTCTTCTTCCATTGAATCTCACAGAATACCTATACCAAATACTGCAAACTAAAATGCTGAAGATGAAGATGTTGTATTAGAACTTGACAGAAACTATCGTCATTATAAAACCTAGTAAGTAGCGATCCTGATAGTTATATACCTACTTACCGATTCCAAGTATGAAAATGGTCCGCCTCCCCTTCCTACTTTTCTTAAGATTCTCTCAAATTTTAAGAGCCAAGTTTGGCAAGATCCTAGAAATTGTAGGATATTTCTTTCTTACACGGTTAACAAGATCTACGTAGAGATGGAGTGAACCAAGAAGACGACTGGGGTAAATCAATCAACTTAACAGACGGATCTGGGATTTCTTTACTCCATATCGATTACTCGGATTTTAATTATGTGATGATTTTTCTTCCATGGGAAATTCAGATTCTTATTTAGCTTGTATATTTTATTTAGTATTGTTTTTTAAGCACTTCATATGGGATTTTGTTTATGTAAGAGTTATTAAAGTAGTGTGGCTGTTTGATTAGTTAGTAGAGACTTAATAATATAGTGCAAATTTGTTGGTTATGAATTTAAATTTTATATTGTAAACTTTAAATCATAACTTATATAATTACTCTATGAATCGAAAAAAATAAACAAAAATGGATACAGAGAGTGAAAGTAATAATTAAATGAAAGAGGTAATACTTATTTATATTATAATATTGAAATACATTTGTTGTTACAATATATATGTTTGGATTTACAGTTATTTTCCGAACTTTTACCATATTTCAAAAGCATTTTCAAAAATTATATATTATTCTATAGGTATTTTTCGATATTATCTATTAATTGATTTTGCGCCCTATGATAAAGTTTTATTATTTATCGTTAATTTTTATCAATATGTTTAATTATTATAAATGTACTAGAGGTAAAAAAAAAAATATATATTTTTTTTTTTAATATGATTACTCTAGCTCAGCTGCAATTTCCAATCTATGCGAGGGCAACAAATATATGTGTCCAAATATTTACATAACATTACAATAATATACTTAAATGATTTAAATATTACATAATTTTAAGAAATATATAATAATACTTTTTTATATATTATCTCATATTAAAATTATATCAATATTTTAAAAAATATTAGGAAGGGTCTCGTCACTCATTTTTTTAAATGCTATCGATTTTATTAATATTTTCTATTAATTTTGTAAATATTTTATGGACTGAATCTAAATTGATTTTTACAAATTTGAATTATAAATTATATCCATTTGAATTTCTAAATATATAAATAAATAGTATAAAATAATACTTATTATTATTATTATTATTATCTTATATAAAAGAAAAGATATAAGAGAACGTAAAAAGAACACACCAAAGTTTAGTTTAAACTTTATTATTAGGATTAAGGGAAGAAAACTAGACTTGAAATCATACTCCTCCTGATAAAACTAATTAACATGTCATTACACCAAACCAAAAGCAAACAGTAACATTAACAAATATAACCTTCTTTGCCAAATACTTGTTGCATGTTGAGAACAAATACGTATAAAGCTAATAATAGCTCCTTGCTGAAATATATGATAGATTATAGAAAAATCTTGCAGACTTTGGCTTAATCAAAAAAACCTAAGATAGAGTAGCTAAGTGCAAACATTAAGCAGAGATGAAGATTTTGTACAAGGATTTGTAATATATTGGCCATTCTCTATGAATAACTTGGAACTCCGGTCTAATTTATTATCAATATTAACGAACATAAAATGGAAAAAGATACTACTAAGATGTAAACAGCAACGGTTCTCATCTTAACCTTTTCCGATGGATAATCTTTGGATGTTGTTGGATTGCCTGTTTCAATTTATCAACGAAATTCTCAGTATAATTTCATTCAATAAAAAAGAAAAAAGTACAGATAATAACATATTTAAGAGTAACAAAAACCTCTTTTCATTGTGTTATTCAATTGAAATTGAACTTCCTTATTGTAATGACTCTTTTAATTTTAGTGTTATTTAGATGTGTTTGTATACGTGAGAATATGATATATATATATATATTTTGTAGCTGAGAAGATAATGATATAATTTATTAAATTATATTTACATCATCCTAGGACAAATATTAATATTTAATTAATTTTAGGAAATATATATAATACATTTTATATGTAGTTTATCTCATATCAAAATTTATAATTAATATTAAAAAAAAGTATAAATACATCCCAATATATATATATATATATATATATATATATATTAATAATTAAAAATCAAATAAATTATTTAAACTATCTTCAAATTAGTACATATATAATTATTTTAGAAATGCCTTCTTAAAAAATAATTATTTTAAAAAAAATAATTAAAAATAATCCAGCATTTTTTATAAGTTGGTAAAAGAAATCCGTATTATGTTCAATACATTCCTATATATATGGAGTAGATTATTTACACTAAAAATAACTAAATGAAAAATATGAGTTAAAAAATATTCAATTACATCATTAAAATATGTTTAGGTTATATTATATGTAATTAAAAATAATATATTATATTTACAATTTTTATTTAATTAATAATTTTCAAATTAATGTAAAACATGTTAAATATGGATTATATATATAATTGTGCTCACAATTTCTTACTTAACCCAAAAAAAAAATGATTTAAGTTGGATAGACGTGGTGGATCGTATATTTAACATGATTAATAAACCTATCAAAATCCATGTACATAAATATAAAATCTCACAATGCTTCTTCTCTCAAGGAATCTTATTATTATTCAACCAGATACACTACTGCTTTTTGAACTACTGCAAGGCTAACAAGTGATGTAGTATAATCTCTCAAACAGTTTATTTAATTAATTTGCTATTTTAGCACTCATCCCAAGTAAGCAATAGACAGTCAAAACAAACAAAACAGATCACAAATTAAGGAAAGATTGCATATATTGTGATGTTTGTAAAAAGATGTATCAGTCATTCACCTCAAAGTCCCTAAATATACTACTGCCACTACAACAAAATAAACACACTCATAGTCTCATGTCGAATGATTATTATTAATTTCCCCATTTCCATCTTCTACACGCCTCCTCAAGAACCATTGCACGGCCTTGGCTTTTCTTTCCAGCGTCTTCAATCCAAGACCTGCACATTTCCCAGCCCACATTCATTTATTCATCTATCCAATCCATCGCATATAAACAAACACACAAGGCTACCTTAGTATTCGCAGAGCCTCTATCTCAGTTTCAAGTATACATTTAGTATCCACCTGTTCCTTCTAGCTTCATCTCTAAATACTCGTTGCTTTCTCAATATTCTTTCGCTCATCAATATCTTTCGCTTCTCATATTCAAGCCTTTCTGACATTTCTTTCACTTCTTCATTCAGTCTAACCACCAACTGCTTTCTGACACCTCCAAACCTGCCTTCTCCTTCAAACACCCTGCCTAGCATCTTCACTTTCACTCTTCTCCTCTTCTAGCTTCTCGACTGCGTAAAGGTACCCTCCTTCACATTACAAGAACAGTTTTCACTTCTTCCCGCTCTATCCCAATATCTCTTTAGAGTTTCTTTGCTCAGAATCTCAGACTTTATCTCTTCCATTGCTTTTTTTCCTACAAAAACCTCTCTGCTTCTACCCTCGATATCTCAAATTGAATTGCATCACCCCATCCTCCGCTGGTCAGCGCTACAGCTGCTTGTTGCCTTTGTTGAGCGGTTATTTTGGCTGAAACCGCTTACCTTGTCCTGTGAATAAATAAGTTATGCAAAATACTACCAAACTTCAACATCTACATCAAGGCACCCTTAAAATGACTCAACTAATCATTTGTAATGTGTCAAAAAGAATTTTACATGGAAAAGGATGCCTATATATTACTGTTTGATTATTTGGATTAAATCTAAAGAAACCACAAGAAAAAGAAGAGACATAGACTGACCAAAAACTTTTCGGAGTATGCTCTTGTCACCGGCCATCATGTCAAAATAGAGCGATTGTGATGCATCGGAACTGATGTTCCCCATATCCATAAAATCCATGCCCATCCTTGATATCTGGACTGTAAATAAGTCAGACATTAAGGCCCTTTGGACAACTAGACTAAAACAAAATGTTTCTAAATGGGCAACACAAGTGAATGAATATTGAATATAAACCTGTTTAAAATTTCCCTATTACCTTTTCATTAACCCAAGGAACTATTCGTCCATACTCTAGCGCGATTTCCAATCTATAAGATCCTGACGCGATAAAAACCTAGGGCAACAATATGTGTCAAATGACTAAAACATCAATAAGCTCGCTACTAATTAATGAAAATGATAATCACTACATTACATTGAACATCGATGAAGTACCTATCCGGAAAGAAGTAGACTAGGCCGTTTGGGTCATAATTGGAACAGCTACCTGATAACTTGCTACTAGTTATACCCGACTTTGCAAGAGCTTCATGACAATCCGAGAAAATCTTTAATTTTCCTTCAAGCGGCGACTATAGGCTCTATAGAACAAATGAACTGAGGTGCAAAGAAAAAAAAAATACCTTGTATAGGCCCAAAATCAGGGTCTTCAGGCCTCACATCATCAAATGCAGCAACTTCTGAACTAGAAACGGAAGAAGAGATGTGTAATCTATGCTTCGGGTTCCTGTAGAAGACATAAAGATTACTACAGAACAAAAAGAGGAAAAAAATAGTTCACTATCAGATTTAACATGTACCTTTCCAACATTGAATTGGATCGAACTAACCATCGAGCATATTCCCTCCTAGTACACAATTCGCAGCCTTAACATCATATTCAATAATCTGCATACCTTAATGACACGTGCAATAATGCACAGAACTGAATTTTAAAATATGCATACTTTAAAAATTGTTTCCCGAAACATGAGAGAAATCTTGAAGCAGGGTTATACGATTTTACAAGTTCAAGAAACCATGGTGACCTTGAAAGACAATTTAAATTGATGCTCTTTCTAACTAAGATGTACCTTCAATTTCTTCAATACCAATAATGCTTCATGTTGAGCAGCATCCACAACAACCGGAAGAATGACACGGACAATCTTTTGTTCATGCCCTTTATATAATCAAAGGAAAAGGTTGAGTATTAACATATCTATTATCTACTTATGAATGGTACAAACAAGTCACCCCAGATGGAGAGATATACAAGCAAATTAAATTAGCAGCGGCATTTTTCTAACAGTAAGTATAGCACATAAATACATAAAAGTTACCTATACAAAGTTCAACATCTGAACTGGGATACACTCTCCGAGCTAGCACCACCAGGTAATTTATTATCAGTTATTTCCCTCTCTACTTCTCTTTGAGGCAAAGCAAAAATTGGGCTGCTAAAATCGAAACTTCAGTCGTCGCCCTGATGGAAGCAGAGAAAACACAAAACAACAATTCAGAGAGCTTACTTTAATGTGGGTAGAACAGATATCGTATTGGTAAATTATCTATCTATCTATTACCATTTATTGAGAAGAAAAGTAAGCAATTGCAGCAAGCAAAGCAGCAATCGAAGTCCCAAACCCAGTAGCATCAGTGGTGGCGGCAAGCCTTGAAGGAAGGAAGAAAGAATGAATTATTTTATAATCAATTGCTAAAAAGAATGAAATAAAACTAAAACCTTTTTTGTTGTTGTTGTTGTTCCTGGGCATATGGTCGATTATTTCCCCAATTCCCCAGCCTCCATAATGATCATCATCAGAGGCATTAATAGGGAACCAGGAGGAGAGATGATGATCAAGGTTTCTCTCAGCAAAAGAAACAGAAAGTGATGCGAAAGACTTTGTGGGTCTCGCAATTGAATGTGGAGTGGTGAATGCTGAGACATTGTTGTTGCATCGATGATGATGGAATGCAAGTGGAGAAACAGTGGAGAGGAAGAGAGAGTAAGACGACGACATTGAACATCACAACCACACCAAACGCGGTCAAGCTTCTTCTAAGCAGAATTTAGGGTTTTTTTGAGTCAATTCACTAGGACATGACTCATGATAGATAGATAGAGAGAGTTAATAAAAGAGTTTTTTATGTTTTTTTTTTTTTTAATTAAAAGAAACTCACTTGAGTAAAGTAATTTTTTGGTGAGATAATAGGATTATGCTCTCAAAACGCTGCTTTATTGTTAATATAAATAAATTTATAATAATAAATAAATTTATAAATATAATTTGTTAGTTATTGTTTTTTAAATTATGTTATATATAAATAATATTATTAAATTTGAACTCCCTTCCCATAACATTTCTTTTTTAAATCTTTTCAGTTTGGCCTTTATTTAATCTTGGCTAAGAAAAAAGACTTAATTTTTTTTGTTTGACAAAGTGATAAGATTTTATAAAACTATACCTAAACAAACAACAGCAATACCGTTCTTGAGAGTTTATATACAGTTTAACCAACTACAACAAGAAGCAAAGAAAGAAGATCTAGAAAGTTTTGGTTTAAAAAGGGCTAACAATTCTAGCAAGCTTCAACATGAATTCCGGTGCAAGGCGTTTACTTGGCGGAGCCTTGTCATCTTTATCGAGGGCTTCCTCGTCTGCGGCATGGATAACCGCCACTAAATCACGCACCATTTCATCATCCCCACCCCTCATAGGATCCTGCAGAAGACAACAAAGCAAATAAGTAGTAATTAATATTTAATGTTGTCCTCCTCAGAAAATCACATGAAGAAGAACACAATGATTGATGACGACTTTAACTACCTGAACGAAAACATCTGTATGCGTCTTCCCCTCGTACATAACTGCTTCAGCTTCCACACCCACCCTTTCAAGAGTCTTCGCAAACGACTTACTGCCCATCAAAAGTCAAAACATTAACTAAACGCATAAACATAAACATAAACAAAGCAAAACAAAGAAAAGAAAAGCAAAGCAAAGCAAAGTAGGAGACCTGGAGTGACAAGGAATGGAGTAGTCTTGAGTGCCATGGAAAAGAATAGTGCGTGGAAGAAGGGAAACCGCTTTCCTATTTGCAGGATCCTCAACTTTTACTTCAGGAGAGAATCGCCCCAACGATTCTTCACCCTCCATCATTCTATATATATATATATATATATATATATAGATAGATAGATACTCTTAACTATTAGTTATTCATATGATGATGATTGATGAAGAACAAGAACAAATCTAACTGTTAAATAGATATATACCTCAAAAAGACAGAACGAGATAGACCTCTATTATGGAAATGATCCAGGAGCTCAAACAGATTATACCCTCCAGATAATCCAAAAAATATTTTAATCTGCTTTACACTCCAAGAAAGACTGCAATCTCCAGCTTCTTTTATTGCTTGATCCACAATAGCACATGAAGCAATGTGTGCACCAGCCGATTGACCCATCAAATAGATCCTATTAGGATCGCCTCCATAATCAGCAATATGCTTACAAACAAACGATATTCCTTCAGAAGCATCCTGCACCATCTTGCTCATGCTAACTTGAGGAAAATTCCTGCTTCAAATCAATTCTACTCACATATATATATATATATATATTTTAGTTATTTCTCATATTACAGTTTTGCATTGGCATAAACTTATAGTTGTTACCTGTAATCTATGCACGCCACAATGATATCCCTTTCACATAGCTGCTTCCCTAAAAGACAACCCCATGCTTTATACCTGCATGCAAATTCAATAAAAGAAACTTTAATAAATATGTTAAAGAGACATTGAAGAAACAAATATGTTAATAAGCTCACTGACCCAAGAATCCATGCTCCTCCAGTTATAAACACAACAACTGGCTTTGGGCAATGAGATTTAATTGGTAAATACAGATCGAGCCTGCACGAAGAAGAATATATCAACAAAAATCGTAAAGCAATCAAAGAGGAAGAAACTGGTGCAGCAAACCCATATTACTTATTCCTCGGTTGATCGCCATAGACTATATCTCTGCGGACATGACTTGAGGTATAATAATAGTATGCTCCTGTGACAAGACAAAACAAACAAACACTGACACATATTAATAGATAATAATAATAATAGATAGAGAGATAGATAGATATCTAAAGAAAGAGATAGAGAGAGACCTCTTAGAAAACCAGGGGAAATAAGGAAAGCATAAGAAAGAATGGCAATAACCCTCAGTATGACCATACAGCCTGACCTGAAAAACGATTAAATATATCAAAATTTCAATGAATACAAGAGAATTGAGCCTAGCCTAGCCTAGCAATAAGAATATATATATATATACCGAATGCAACGAGTGAAGTTTAATATCATCAATAGGTACGTCGTCTCCTCTTGTTGTTGTTGTTGTTGTTGTTGTTGTAGTGCAGAGTCGACACGAGCGGACGATCGGGCGTGAATAGCGTCGGGGAGTTGAAGAGGACAGGGTGAGTGGGAGTGCGGTTTGTGAGAGAATTTGGTAGTTGTTTGATCGGAAACCCTAGGAAGATAATAAGGTTTATTTGTATGAATGACATTGGAATAATCATCCTCCTTAAATTGAGGAGTAGGAGGAGAAATGAGAAGAGAAGCGGAGGATAAATTCTGTTTTGATCTCAGCAACATTGTAGGTAGCAAGCAAAGTGGAAAGAAGGTTTTTAATGAGAGAGATGTGGTATGGAGATGATTATATATATAATGAGATAGATCGAAAGAAAGAAAGAAAGAGATGGAAGATGTATGGATGGATAGATGGATAGATACTTAAATTAATGGAACGGTTGAAGGTTGAGAGTTGCCAGTCTATTTGTAAGATATCGTGTGGGTCTCTTTCTTCTTCTTCTTCATCTTCATCATCATCTTCTGCTTCTTTCGTCTTCGTCGTCATATTGATTAATCCACTACAAACTCTGAAAGTCAGAGAGAGAGAAAGTGATAGAAACACCTACTCTTTCTTTCTCCTCCACCTCCTCGTTGAAGAATTTAATGGCGATCTAATTCTGATCTGCCTTCTTCACCTTCCCACCAAGTAGCTAGGGAAATTTGACAAAAATGACTTTAATAATGGACCGTTTGTTTTTTGGAATGATTTTCTCCGCAACTTTAAAAAGCAAGCCAAGCCAAGTGCTTCAATAATATTTGCAAAAATTATATCGTCTGACGCGAAAAGTGCCTCACGAGAAAAGGGTATTTTAGAAACGTAGGGGTATTTTCGTCCCGAAAGAGTTATTTTTTTAAATTTTATCCGACCTAGTTTTTTTAAAGTACCACATCATCGGATATTCATTTATATTAAAGAAAGAAAATCAAATTAATTAATCAAAATGTCACTTAAATCATTATTATTATTATTATTATTATTATTTGACATACATAAATCCTTGACCTTCAATTAAAATTTCAAACCCAACCTAACTTAAACTTATCAAAGTCTTTAACCCTCCTTTTCTCTCAAGTAATAAAACTAAAAAAAAAAATTTTAAAAAAGAAGTCTAACCCTCCTCTCCCTTCATACACACATATATATATATATATATAATGTCAGTCATCTTTGACCGTTGATTTTTTATTTATGGCCTAATTGATTGGCTGTTGAGATTCTAAAAACACACAATAGAAGGTTAAGTAATTATAATTTATAACAAAACAAACAAAATATATAATTTATAACAAAACTCTTGTATAATAATAAATAAATAAAAAATAGTTTATGATTAATCATTGATTATAATATATACTTCATTAAATTCATATCTGGTCCAACGAAATACATTGATTGATTTGTTGCAAATCTCCCACTAGATAGTGATCATGAAAGATTATCATCAATCTTATTTTTGGTGGACATAATTAGGAAGAACAAGGGCAATCACACATTTTCTCCTAATCCTCTTTAATCTTTTAATACAACTTATTAATTTATTATTAATTAATTAATTAATTATTGTGAGACCGACTATTTCAACTTATAGCTAGGTTTACGTATTCTCTTTAAATATACTACCTTTTTGTCCTATTGCTATATATATATTTATGGCAATCCATTATAAAAAAAAAAAAACAAAAAACATGCATGACTATCTATTTAGTAAAGAAAATATAAAAATTAATTGGCTTTCTTGCACGCATGCAATTTATACCCTTTTTTTGTGTGGGATTAATTATTGTGATTAAAATCATGATATACTTTTCTATAAAAAAAAAAAAAAAAAAAAAAAATTGTATTTAATATAATATAAAAGTAATATATAGATATCAAAATTGAAAATTAATTAAAGAGAACATTTCAAAGGTTTTCATTCCAGTTCCACTTTGTCATGCATACCTAATAAATATGATAACAATAACTCTGACCCTGGAATTTTCTTAACACGTGCTCCTATTATTTAGATTAAGTATACTTTTGAAAATGAAGATTTATATATATATATATATTTAAGATATTGAATAAGACAGATATGTTAATTAAGATGATATGAACAATACCCAATGAAATTACAAGTCTTTATTTGTAACATTCAAGTCTGAACATTTTAAGCTAAACCTAACCAACCTATTTTTAAAATAATAAAACATGTCTCCTTCACAAGTTATGTTTATGTACTTTATATGAAATGGAAGTATATAAATTTGGGTTAGGGACATGGTAGGTAAGATGTCACTATATATATACATATCATAAAATTAAGTTTACTTTAGTCCCTTAAATGCTCAAACTTGAAATCAAATGTCCTTTTTTTTAGCGGGCTCGTTAAATTTAACGAGGTATAATTAAATTTCCTAATATACTTTTTCATTAAAAAAAATATTTTGAGTTTTACCATCTGATAACTCGTTTTTAACTACAATTTCATGTAAGTTTATTATGAATTAAAGACGACTAAAGTCAAATTATGAAACTTAGTTATATATTAATCTTTTGAAATACTCAAACTGTAAAAGGGTCTTACTTTTATGACCCATAAGATAAGAAATGTATAAAGTTAGATTCTTACTAGAAAGGGAATCATGACAATAGGGTCATGTTAACCACCCCAATAAATAAATCACTCATCACAACAAACAACAAATAATATTCAAATAAAAGAGGTTGTTTGTTTTGGGATTTTGGAGAGAAGTGGGTTTTCATAGTTTGTTTTAGGAAAAAAAAAATAGTGTTAATGTTCAACTAGAACTAGTATAATAATAAATAATAATTTATGTGAATAACAACATTGTTTTATAAAACAAAAAAGACATGATTATCCCGAAAAGATAAATTCAACCAAACAAAAGTTATAAAATCATATACTTCATCAATTCTATGATTTTGGGCAGTTGGACTTGGAGGAGGTGGATAAGCACTTAAAAGGTGGAGGCAAATTTGTAGCTTTAAGAACAATACTAATATATTCCAGTAACAATTCAAACAAAATTCTAGAATAGGGTTTGAGAAACAATGAAATAGCTTGAGCGCAATCACAAAAGGTTATGAGTTCGAGTTTTCACCCCGAACATTTAAGCAAAAGAAAAATGATTGAGATAGAGTCCGGGGGAGACTGAAACATAGCTAAGTCCTGATAAAATTTCATTGGGAGAGATCACATTTAAATATTTATCTATATATCTTCTAACATCATCTATTTATACTAATTTCCCTAACCACCCTTCTTGGAATAACCTAAGTCACCTAACAAACTTGGCTCATTTAACATCATGTATGTATGTAAGTATCTATGGCTCATGCACAGAAAAAAAATAAAAATGTATCTGTTAATCAGAAAGTGCAATTCAATTTCATTCCATTCTGAAATTCTTCTTCCGTTTAAAGACACAATCTTCTACTATGCCCTATTTACACTCAAAGAGAGCTTCTTGATCTTCTACTAACCTCTTTCTGAATGTAGAGGCATGACCTCATTTGAGTTATCATAATTATTCCTGCTGTTCAGAATCTCTGTAGTGGAATTATGAATACCAAAGGCCATCTTCCTAAATAATCTAATTTCCGCCCATTGTTCACCAGAATTTATTATTTGACTTTCACCCACACGCATTCCATTGCTTAGATCTGAAGAAGTGCTCATACTTTCCAACACTCTCACTATCTGAGATGACCAATCCAAACATGTATTTATTTAACCCCACCAAAAGACCAGATCTTTCTATATGTATATATTATGTTAAGAAACGTTGTTTCTTACCTGTCCCATCAATGGTCTTTTGGTGGCTGAATGTCGTATACAAGATGCAGCTGCCTCGATCATGTGAAACATCTCTTTGGCAACATAGTTGTTTTCTAGCCTCGGATCAACCAACCCATCTAATTCTTGACTGTCCAGGGCACGGCCAAGCAAAGGACGCGCCTGAAAACCAAACCAGTCCTCATAAAATGCAAAAGATCTAAACCAGACTACACAAATAAAATTAGGTTCAAATCAATCATCATGAAACCTAAATGCAGTTTATTTATTGCTCAAAACTTACCCATTCAACAAGACTTTCATCTCCCAAAGGTTGAGAGGGATCTACTGGCTTTCGACCCGTAATGAGCTCCAGAAGCACAACCCCAAAGGAGAACATGTCAGATTTCTCGGTCAACCTACCACTTGATGCATATTCAGGAGCCATATACCTGAAATTACATTACATTACAACCTCCTCCATTAAATTAAAGCCTTCCTTTGAATATACATATTTTTGTTACAAAATGTAGCATCCAAAACAACGGAAGACTGTATACCCAAATGTTCCCATAACGCGGGTTGATACATGCGAATTTGTATCCAAATATAATTTAGCAAGCCCAAAATCAGAAACCTGAGTGAACATATATACAGTTAACACAAAATATTAGAATATATTATTTATATTCCATTTTGACATGAAAATAACTTGGAGGCACTGCATATTTTACATACCCGAGCTTCAAAGTTAAGATCTAGAAGAATATTAGAAGACTTAATGTCCCTGTGGATAACACGAGGATGACCTAAAATTGAACCCAATGAATTTAATCAGAAAGACAAGTTAATATATATATATATATAGTGGCCGAATAATAAAGAATGAGGCTACATTCATTCTTTTATATAAAGAATTATAGACTTGGCAAGAAAAACTGCAAAATACAGGAAAAAGCTAAAACACGGAGGTGAAGATAAATTACAGTCTTCATGCAGATATGCAATGCCACGAGCAGCACCTGCAGCAACCTTCATCCTTATTGCCCAGTTCAAGACTGGTCTACCTAATCCTCCTGAACAAATGAAGCAACAATATTTACACAAGTCAGTGAGCTACCAGAGGTAGATCAAATTTGATACATATTTGTAGTAAACTTTACCATGAAGATGATAGTGAAGGGTATGGTTAGGAACATATTCATACACCAGCAGCCTCCTTTCTTCGGAAATACAGTAGCCCACAAGTGACACCAAATGGCGATGGTGTATCCGACTAATTATCTCAACTTCTGCCTTAAATTCTCGCTCTCCCTGCCCTCCACCAATCGTCAGTTGCTTTACAGCTATCTCTCTTCCATCAGGCAGGTATCCTTTGTACACTGAACCAAATCCACCTTTACCCAAAATATTCTCTTCAGAAAACCCCTTAGTAGCACGTATCATTTCTTCATAGGTGAACCATGGCCGCGAATTTCCCAATCCACGTGGCCCAACTGGTGAATGTGTTAAATCACTACCAGGACCACTTCCAGTCTTAGGTGAAACCATCTCTATTTTTAACAAGGCTGAATCTGAATGGGAATAAAAAACCTTGAATAAATAAAGATCCAATCCAATGAACTTTGAAGACAAGGAAATTCGGTCCTCTTAACTGTCTCACAAAAGAATTGGTCCACAAATACTTTGATAAAGATAGTTAAGCAGTGATTTACTTTTAATAAAGTAAAACAGGGAGTATAATTTGATAAATAAGATGAGTGAGATAGATCATTATTACCTGATCTGCGTGAAGAACCTAGTGGAGTAACATGGCCTCCATTAAATCCAGAAACTTTCTTTTGTCGTTTGCTAATGCACCAGGCAGCAATTCCAATCAGACCTAATAGTAAGAAACCTAAAATCAGACTAAGGGTCACTGTGCCTCCAGTGCCTAGGCCTCCATTACTCGGAGAGCTTGAATTGCCAGTATTGTTTGTTGACATGTTTCCTGATGATGGAACTGACACATGTGAAGGTGGAGTTGGGGAAATAGGTAGAGGAGGAGGAAGAGGTGGTGGTGTAGACGGCTTAATTGGCGATGATGGAGGAAACCGTTTGGGTGGCTCAGGTGTTGGTGGAGGGGGTGAATTTAGATGTGGCTCAGATTTTGGTGGAGGGGGTGAAGTCGAAGGTGTATCAGATTTTGGTGGAGGGGGTGAACTCAGGGGTGGCTCAGATGTTGGTGGAGGGGGTGAAGTCGAAGGTGTATCAGATTTTGGTGGAGGGGGTGAAGTCGAAGGTGTATCAGATTTTGGTGGAGGGGGTGAAGTCGAAGGTGTATCAGATTTTGGTGGAGGGGGTGAACTCAGAGGTGGCTCAGATGTTGGTGGAGGGGGTGAAGTCGAAGGTGTATCAGATTTTGATGGTGGGGGTGAAATCGAAGGTGTATCAGATTTTGGTGGAGGGGGTGAAGTTGAAGGTGTATCAGATTTTGGTGGAGGGGGTGAACTCAAAGGTGGCTTTGATTGGGGTGGGGGAGGTTGTGCCGGTGGAGATGGAGTAGAACTTATTGGAGGGGGCAAATTCGATGGTGATGGTGGTGGTGGAGGTGAAGGTGAAGTTGGTGGTGCGCTAGGTGATGGTGGGGGAGGTGAATTAACTGGAGGAACAGAAGGGGAAAGGAAAGGGGGGGAGGTAACTGGCGGAATATTGGGTGGAGGAGGAGGTGAAGAAGTTGTGGGTGGATTAGAATCCGGAGGAGGAGGAGGAGAAGTCATGCTGCCTGTGGGAGGAGGAATGTATTGAGGTTTTGGAGTTGGTAAGAGCTCTGGAGGATCTGCATTGGGCTGAGAAGTTGGAGAAGAGACAGCAGCAGGAGGAGGAGGAGGAGGAGATGCTGCCGGATTTGGAGATGGCAATGCTACTACAATTGCCATCTAACCAAAATATATATTAAATGGGTATGCATACATACATACATACATACATACATACATACACAGAAATTCAGCACAAACATACACAAGGCATACTAATAAATACACTCAATTGAACGGTCCAGCTGGGATCAGGTCACCTTCATTCAAACCTCAGCAAGACAAATTAACAAGCTACCAGCTTAGCTGCATGCCCAAATCCAGCATCAATCAAACAACAACAACACGAATGCAATAAATTAACAACTAATAAATTAATTAATTGTTTCTTCTTCTTCTTCTTCTTGTTTATAAGAGATCTCAATATCATGTACAATTTCACAGTGTTTGACCTAACCAAACAGAGATGCAAAATCAGTTAACTACTGAGCACCTGATGCGCAAAAACAACACTTCCGCGGCAGGCAGGCAGGCAGGCAGGCAGAAATAAATCAAACTCCCGGTCAGATTTTTTCCGACACAAGTAAAATTGGTTGGTTCGATCGAATCGATCGACAGTCTGTCTAAGAAATATAAGTAGAGAGATTAATGTTATTTTTACCTCGTTAGTTTAGCAAAAGTTGAAGTGCAACGAAGAACACCTCAGGCTCAGTCAGTCCTGTATTGTGCCCCGTAGAAGAGAAGATATCAAAAACCCAATCTCGTTTGGAGTGATAGTGACCTTAAAGGACAAAGCTTTGAAATGTGAACACTTCTTCTAAGTCCTGTTTTCTCTTATGCAAGAAGAAAGAAAAAGAAAGAAAACATTTTCTTTTCTGTTCTTTTCTTCTTTTTTTGGGTTTGTCGTTTTCTCGCCTTTTTCTTGTACTTGTGTTTATCCTCCACGAGTATATACTGAATTATTAATTTAATTTAATTTATTATAAGAAAAGAAATATGTTTTATAGAATTCAAATATATATATACCGGCTACCTAAATTGAGATGATATAGGATTTGGGGAGGGGCGGGAGAAGGAGGTTAATAATTTAGATCGGAAAATTCTCTGAACCCCTCAGTTTTAAATAGGAAACAGAAGGAGGGAGGGGCATATAAATCCCGCATCTCTCTCTCCCAAACCATTATTAACACCTTCTCTCACGAAAACTACCTCCAAGAGGAAGAAGAAGAAGAAGAAAGAGAAGAATCTCATCAAAAAGCCTTCTTCTCCTCCTCCTCCAACCTCGCCGCCGCCGCCGTGTATTATTCTTCATTGGATTGATTCTCTAACCGGTACCCTTCTCCTCTTATATTTCTCCAATGTTCTTGTTGTTTCTTCATCATGAGCAATTGAATCATTTTTGAAAATCTAACATTAATTCCAACTAACTTCTTCTATCTATGAAATGTATATAAATGTCTGGTGGTATTCAGGTGGTAAGGGGCTGAATGACTTAATGGAGTCAAAAAGTGGGAAAAATAAGTCTAGCAGTAGTAGTAATAATAATAATAATAATCTATCCTTAATCTACGAAGCTCCCCTCGGTTACAGCTTTGAAGACGTAAGACCAAGCGGAGGAATCAAGAAGTTCAGATCTGCGGCATACTCCAATGTATCTCACTTTTTCTTCTTCTTCTTCTTCTTCTTCTTCTTTTATTTTACTAACCCAGATCATTGTTTTTTATGTTGTTCTTCAGTGTGCACGCAAGCCATCCTGACACCCATTATTCATCTTGCTTCCCTTAACTACATCACATCCTCTCTCTCTCTCACGTGCTGCTGTAGTTCATCGATCAAACATTTTTGTTTCATTTTTTTAATTTTACTTAGTTCTTCCTCCTCCTCCATCATCAACATCCTTTCCTTTTCCTTTCCTTTCTTTGTTATACACTCTCGACATATACATACAGACATGGCAATCTCTGCAATTGGATTTGAAGGTTATGAGAAAAGGCTCGAAATTTCCTTTGCTCAATCATCTACCGGGAAAACCCTCCGATCACTTTCCAAAGACCAGTTGGATGAATTTCTACGACCAGCTGAGTGCACCATAGTTTCCTCTTTGTCAAATGAGCATGTTGATTCATACGTTCTCTCTGAATCAAGCCTTTTTATCTACTCTTACAAGATCATAATCAAAACCTGTGGGACTACCAAGTTGCTTCTCTCTATCCCGCCCATTCTGAACCTGGCTCATTCCCTTTCCCTCCATGTACAATCCGTTAGATATACTCGCGGAAGCTTCATTTTCCCATTAGCTCAGTCTTATCCTCATCGTAACTTCTTTGAAGAAGTTGATGTCCTCAATAGCTACTTTGGCTACCTTGGTTCAGGTGGCAAAGCTTGTATAATGGGTACTTCTGATAAGATGCAGAAATGGCATGTTTACACAGCATCTGCTACTGCTGCTGATGATGATGATGCTGCTGCTGCTGCTACACAATTCTCTTCTTCTGACCAACCGATTTACACAATGGAGATGTGTATGACGGGTTTGGACAAGCAAAAGGCAGCTGTTTTCTTCAAAGACCAATCGTGCTCAGCTACTGTTATGACCGTTGATTCTGGAATAAGAAAGATTCTCCCTGATTCCCAGATATGTGATTTTGATTTTGAGCCGTGTGGCTACTCTATGAATTCTATTGAAGGAGATGCGATTTCGAGCATTCATATAACTCCTGAAGAAGGTTTCAGTTATGCAAGCTTTGAAATGGTTGGTTATAACCCGAAAGTGATGAATCTAGAGCATTTGGTGGAAAGGGTGTTATCGTGCTTCCAACCGAGTGAGTTCACGATTGCTATCCATGCTGTTGATGTAACAGGGGAGCAACTTGAACAGACATGTTCTGTGGATGTGGCAGATTATTGCATTCAAGAGAAAAGCAATCACGATTTGGGAATGACTACAGGTTCTACTATCTTCCAAAAGTTTGTGAAAGCCACTGGACTTGAATCTCCTAAATCCGTTTTGGTATCTTGCTGGACAGACGATGAAGAAGAAGAGGAGTGAAACTATAAAGGGTATATGGTTTTAAAGCTTTATTTTGCTTCTTTTAAATGTTTCCGCCAGTGTAGCTCTCAGTGAAACAAACTAGCGGCACAAAAGAGATTTGATTTTGGCGACCACTCTCCCCTTCAATCTCTCTGTACATTTTTGTTGATTTGTTTTTGTTAATGTATATATTGTTGATGTGTAAACAATATTTTTTTATAACTTTTTTAAAATGCAAAAGTTTAGAAACAACAATCTTTATATTCTATATCTATATCTATTGTAACATGTAACTTCATTTGTTGTTTGTTGAAAATATAATATTATACATGAAAATTTTATGATGGAAATTATGGATTAAAATTTTGTATCTATTCATTTGATAACATGCATACAACTTAAGGTCTTGTGAGAGGACTTTCACATCAGTTTCATTTTCAACATTCCACATCTCCCATTTGCACATTTCCGACGTTCCTCGGCCCAATGCATCGGTGTCAATTGTCACACGAATTTTCAGATTCAAGTCTCGTTCATTAATCATAAGATTTAATATATCTCTAATTTGAATTCCAAAAACCAAAAAAATCAAAACCTTATGTTTTGAATATCGATTCCTAATATTTTGGTATCCTTAATTAAAATTGTCTTTGTAAATATATTCTAAAAACTCCCATGAAACTTATCCAACTAACTCCATAAAGAAACACCCAAAGATAAGTTAAAACCGCACTAAAAATAAGTTTGCCAAAAATTTTAAAATTGGAATTCAAAAGCGTTTGATACACACCAAAGAAGTGCTGAGAGAAGAGATCAAAATCAAATCTATTAGAAAAGTGAATTATATTAAATTGCTGCATCAACTTTTTGAAATAGATATATACAAACAACGGCGAGTTATCAATTGAGAAATAACATAATTAAGCCTTAAAAATATTGCATTTTACTTTTCATCTCCTTACGTAATAATCTCTATATATAATGATGCTTAATTTTTAAAGTGTCCGGATTTCTGAGTCGAGAGTTGTGGTTAATTTGAATATATATGTGAGAGTAAATTAATACTTGGGTTGGATTGTGAGTTGACCCACCCATAAACTTAAAACGGTTAAATATAAAATTAAAAATATTATAGGTATGTTTCGAATTTGCAACATAACAAAACAATTACAACTTAACCAACCAAACTAATAAGATTTTATATTTTAAATTCAACACCACATTTGATGACACAGGACATTTTTAACAATATAAGTTCAACTTTTTAACTAATATATATATTAGTTAGTTAAAAAGTTGAACTTATATCAGTTGCCACTAGTAAAAAAAAGGCAATTAGCTAGAAAACATAGCGATCAAAGCAGAGTTCTCTTGTCTCCCTTTGATTTCGTATCAAAAGAAACTTCCACGGAATGTTGTCCTTCTTCTTTGGAAGAAGAAATTTCTTGTCTTGCTTTCTCGGTCTAAGGAGTGCACTGAAGGAAGACATAAGAAGATAATGAATAAACTAAAAGTGAAGGAGGTGGATTTTTTTTATAACAAATTGATAAACGGGCAACTCTTGAGTTGGAAGTCATATTAAGCAAATCCTAAGTAGGCCACCAAGAGATGAGATCCATAAGTTTACTAATGTTTTTGGTGTTATAAAATAATGGGGAAGCACATAGTGTCCTACTACTAGATGTTTTGGGCGTTATAAAATGATGGGGAAGCAGATACTACTAGATATTTATTTGTTATAAATTGATTGATGGTGAATTACTTAGTGTCTAACTTTACACTATAAATTTATAATATGTTTTTTTTTATTTTTAGGAGTAAATCTCAGTGTCTAACTTTACACCATGCATCTTATATCTAACTTTGTCTCATATAAAGGTCTTTGAAAACTATCGTGCATGTACTCATTTCTATAAAGTACATGTAGCCAATTCTATTCATGAGGTTCTAAAACACCCCAAATGGAAGAACAATATCATTGAAGAAATGTAAGCTCTTATGAAAATTGCATTTGGTCCATGTGCAAGTTTCCCATAGATAAAATGTGTGTAAGTGGAACTTCAAGATCAAACACAAATTATAAATTGAAGAACAATATCATTGAAGAAATGTAAGCTCTTATGAAAATTGCATTTGGTCCATGTGCAAGTTTCCCATAGATAAAATGTGTGTAAGTGGAACTTCAAGATCAAACACAAATTATAAATTGAAGAACAATATCATTGAAGAAATGTAAGCTCTTATGAAAATTGCATTTGGTCCATGTGCAAGTTTCCCATAGATAAAATGTGTGTAAGTGGAACTTCAAGATCAAACACAAATTATAAATTGAAGAACAATATCATTGAAGAAATGTAAGCTCTTATGAAAATTGCATTTGGTCCATGTGCAAGTTTCCCATAGATAAAATGTGTGTAAGTGGAACTTCAAGATCAAACACAAATTATAAATTGAAGAACAATATCATTGAAGAAATGTAAGCTCTTATGAAAATTGCATTTGGTCCATGTGCAAGTTTCCCATAGATAAAATGTGTGTAAGTGGAACTTCAAGATCAAACACAAATAAAAAGAATTCGACAAGAGGAAGCCAAAACCGATGGCCTTGACAACCATATTTTGAACGTTCAAGAATTTTCGAACGAGTTTGTAAAGGCTTTTTGGCGAAGTTCGGATGTTTAAAATAGTTGGTTTCCTTGTTTTTTGTTTCTTGGAAGAAACGGGGGTGAAGAAGTTTTCTCTTAAATACCTTCCCACTACAATAAAAAGAGATTTGCACGGTTAAATATCATCATATAATTTTAAAAAGATGAGAACATGACAATTTAATTTAAGAAACATGACATTTCGGTTTAATAAATATTAAAAACCAATTTAAAAAAACATGACATTTTAGTTTAATAAAATGACATTTCAGTTTAATATAAAACATGACAACACTGTTTTGCTAACATGACAACGCAATTTCTTAGAAAATTTGTTTATACATTTGTAGTATTCAAAACATGATGAGGAATGACATTTGTTTAGATATTTGCAGTATTCAAAATATTATCGTTTGTTACTTTTCAACTTTGTCAGTTAACTTCTTTTTCACTCTCTTACTCTTTTTCTCTTCATTATTTTTCGATGCATCAAAGAACCCCATTTGTTTATCTGAATCCTAAACATCATATAAAGTCGAAAGTTAGACATCATTACTCACGAAAAAAATAATTAATAGTATAAATGAGTTTACAATTTTTAAAGCGACGTTTGCGAAACCAACACCGAAGAACAATAGTCGAACGAAAATCATAGATGACGAAAGAGAAAAAGAAGAGGCGCGCTAATGACGAAGAGAAAGAGGAAGTTGCGCGCTAATTTTGTAGGAAGGGGCTAGAGTTTGATATAAATTGCAAATTTGAAAAAGAAGAGTAGAGAGGCGTAATGTTTCTCGCTAAAAGAAAAGGGGAAAGAAAAAGAGAAAAAATAATTTATTATTATATTTTATTTTATAATGTTTTGAATCAGACCCACGGGCCGACACATGAAAATAGATGATAAACCCGGCCCTGGAAGAAACGAGTTTTTATATATATTTATAGTATATAGACAAATAAAAAAAACGATATATAAATTAGGGCTTTGGCGATATTTCAGACGAAGAAACAGTACTGGAGAAAGTCATAGCCTCTCTAAGCTAGGGTTTGGATATTTGTCTTCTCTCGATAACTTCGGTGAATTGCTAAAGATCGTATCTCTACACCTTACGTAGGTTTACTCAATTTTTACAATTTCTTTAGATTGTTCTTCTATTCCTGCTTTGGCAGTGCAGGATTCGAGGTGTTTTCCTTTTGAGGAAGCTATTATCTTTATTTTCTCAATCTCTTGTATGTAATATTGAGGAAGACATCGATGTAAATTTTTTTGAAAAATAAAATAAAGAAGTGAACTTTTCTCTTTTGTAATGCATGATATACTTGTGTAATCGATGAGAGTATGTATGATGAGTGGGTACTGCATGCATAAATCAGCTTGAATTAGACCGTTTAGTGCATAGTTAATCTGCGATGAATGTTACTGTTATTGATGTTTATTGCTACTGGTACTTTTTTTGAATACTGATTGAAACACCATCTGTGAACCTTTTGAATACTTATTGAACATTATCCTCCGTGGAACCTCTGTGGATGCTTTCAGTAAAACAATTTTTAAGTTTGAAGCATTGCATACCATTCTTTGCCAAATTGGGTTGAAATAGAACTTTCAAGTATCTGTATATGCAGGGCCTTACCGATGGCTGATTCAGAGGCAAATGAAGCTGTCTTGGTTGAAGGAAAAGAAGTACTAGAGGATGTTGATGACGGTGTTTCTGCTTTAGTGCAAGAGGTTGACAAGAAAGTTGATGATCTGGATTTGGATGAATCTGAAGGTTTGAATATATAAAATATTATTAGTTTAAACTGAACAATCGCCAAATCTTAGGTATAGGTTTCTTGATTAAGTAAAACTCCCCTCCTTTAAAAAGTGATTTCCTCAGATGTATCAGGAAGTACAACAAAGAAGAAGAAAAAGAAGAATAAAAGTAGGTAAGAATTTCTTCAAAGCTTCTATAAACTTCAATATTTTTGGCAAGCATTATTTTGTGTAATGATGGTGAGTAACTTGGTTATTCCAGCCGGAAGAAGAAGGAACCGCTACAGCAAACTGATCCACCATCTATAGCAATTGTTGATCTTTTCCCATCTGGTGATTTCCCCGAGGGTGAAATTCAACAGTACAAAGATGAGTAAGTAATGCTTAACATGTTTGATGTTCACTTCTATTCATTTGATGCAGTGGTCACTTTGCTTTTATTGGTTTCTTACCCTTTTTTAGTTCACATATATGGATGATGCAACTGCTCATCTTTAAGGTTTGATAGATGTTGACAAGATCACAAGTCCATTTGTATTTTGTGCTTATTATACATTCTGCAGAATTGTTCTTTAATTTCAAAAATTTGTATCAGCAATCTTTGGAGAACAACATCCGAGGAGAAAAGGGAGTTGGAACGGTTAGAAAAACCAATCTACAATTCAATTCGGCGAGCTGCTGAAGTTCATCGTCAGGTTGCTATTAAAAGAATATAAATAATTCCTTCTATATGTATTTGTGTTATATCGTTTCACTTTGGAGTATGTGTTCTCAGGTTCGAAAGTACATCAGAAGTATTTTGAAGCCGGGGATGCTAATGATTGACATTTGTGAGACGTTGGAAGATACAGTTCGCAAACTGATATCTGAGAATGGTCTTCAGGCTGGGATTGCATTCCCAACCGGATGTTCTTTGAACTGGTAACTGCTCCCCGCAGTCGTTAATTTTTTTTTTGTGTCTTAATTTTTTTTATTATATATTCTTCCCATACGTATTTGCGCTGATATTACACTACTTCATCAGGGTTGCTGCACACTGGACTCCAAATTCTGGAGATAAAACTGTACTTCAGTACGACGATGTGATGAAATTAGATTTTGGAACTCATATTGATGGTGATTTCCCTTGATCGATTTTAATATTTCTTTTTGGTTTAGCTTTTTTATACAGTATCTTTATTTTTAATTTTACCCCCTTGCAGGACGCATTGTCGATTGTGCATTTACAGTTGCATTTAATCCCATGTTTGATCCCCTGCTTGAAGCTTCCAGAGAAGCGACAAATACTGGTATTAAGGTATTAACGCCAAAATTTGTTGGAATTTTTGTATTGATGACCTCCATTTATGCTTACAAATGATAATTGGATAAATTTGATTACCATAGGAGTCTGGAATTGATGTTCGTCTCTGTGATGTTGGTGCTGCAATCCAAGAAGTTATGGAATCTTATGAAGTTGAGATTAATGGGAAAGTCTTCCAAGGTTTATTCTTCTGCTCTTGCATTATAATAATAAAAATCTTTTCTAATTCTTCGATAAAGGAGTAATCTTAAATTTGCTAGTTTCATAAAATAATATAACATTCCAGTACCAGTATGAATGTGACCATTTAGCTATTTGATTTGGTTGACAGTTAAAAGTGTTAGAAACTTGAATGGACACAGCATTGGGCCATATCAGATTCATGCTGGGAAATCTGTTCCAATAGTGAAGGGAGGAGAACAGACCAAAATGGAAGAGGGTGAATTTTTTGCAATCGAGACGTTTGGTTCAACAGGTGATGAATGTGTTCCCGGCGACCCTATACATAAAGTAGAGTAGAGGAGGCATTACTAATAAACAGGAAATCATAATATAACGATTGGGGGAATTTGTGTGTTAAATTCACAGGGAAAGGGCATGTGAGAGAAGATCTGGAATGCAGCCATTACATGAAGAATTTTGATGCTGGGCATATTCCTCTGCGATTGCCGAGAGCAAAGCAGTTGCTGGCTACAATAAACAAGAATTTCTCTACCTTGGCCTTCTGCAGACGTTATTTGGATCGAATTGGGGAGACCAAATATCTCATGGCACTGAAGAACTTGTGTGATGCTAATGTTATTCAGGTATTATTGTAAATTAAACTGTTTTCTTGTTTCTTGTTTCTTGTTTCTTATGTGTTGTTATCATAATTAAAAATGTATATATTTTGGCAGCCTTATCCTCCCCTTTGTGACATAAAGGGCAGCTATGTATCTCAGTTTGAGCACACCATTTTACTGCGGCCTACATGCAAGGAGGTGATATCAAGAGGGGACGACGGCTTTTAAAACTGGATGGATGGCAAATACACTGTATTTGTATATGAACATTCTGATATTCGTCGTAAACAGAAAACAATCCAATTTTTGCTTGTACTACCCTTTTCTGTCTGTTGTTTCCTACCCAGTTCAACAACTGCTTTGTCTTTTTTATTAGTTTTGAAAATAATTATGGGATTCATGAGACTGCAATTTTGGAGAGAAAAAAAACTTTATTTATAATCTACATATATACAGTTGAATTTTATTCAAAATGGGAAGAAATTGATGGTTATTTTTTGATTTACGTGTAATACCCAGAAAAGTTCTTCTTTCTTCTCATGATTTGAGATTTGCAACTCTAAACAACTCCTTTCCTGAAGTTTGGATGCTGTTAAATTCAATATATAATAATCACTTTGAGGGTGAATTTTAGAATTCTGGTTGCCTTTTCAGCCAGCCAGCCAGCCACGCTTTCTAATATCAAAGACCAGTGGTGGAGATTTTTAGGGATTTGCTGGGGGCCTATATATCATTGGTTTATCTTTTGGACATTTCAAATCAACTCCAATTCCTTCTCCACTTGCAAGTATTCATTCATTCTAGCATGCCCAACTTCCTTTTCTCATGTTTTCCTCTTCCAACACTCCCTCCTTCAAAACATGGCTTCCTCTGCGTCTCTCTCGCCATTCAGCTCCAACTCTAAGAATTCTTCATGTCCGCTCTGTTTCCACCAATGATCTAGCTGTCCAACAACATCCTCATCTAAACTCTCTACCTATTATTGACCCCCCAAAAGGAAAGTATGATCCTTTTCCTCCTGAACCTGCTCAAAATTCCAATCCTCCTGAGGCTGCCGGAGGTGGGGAAGGAGACGGTTCCATATCTGGTATTCAGGTCCCGCGACAGGGATACATTTCTGTTCCAAACTCTGAGCTTTTAGACTCAATTTTGTTGATGTTTGAAACAGTAGAAGAAGTAGATCAATTCCTTCTCTTGTCTGCGTAAGTTTTTACACTTTTCGCGGCATTTCTGATTTTGTTACTGTTAGAGTTACGTTGTCATGAGACTATAGATTCATAGTACCATCTTCAATCGGACGACATAATTTCCCATGAAGGGAGGCTTGATTAATAATAAAAAAACTATCTTGAGCTTCTCGTTTCTAATTATAAATATGGAGAAGTTAATTGCATTTGCAGGTGCTTGGATTCTGTTCTTCATGCTGAACATAAGATTATTTTAGAAGGTATGAGACGTGACTTTAATCTCATTGATGAAATAGAGAAGAAGCCACCACAAAATGGTGGTTCACATGAACAAGTTGTTACCAATGATGATACGGTCAACTCGACTAGAAATGATACACGCAGGATAAAAGAGATGGAAGAAGAAGAACTAGAAGGCTATAACAGGACCAATGGCGCTGAGGCAATATTTACAGATTTTAGACTGGATTTGGGATATCTTTTTGGTTCTTCGACAAATACTTTCAATGATTCTTCAAACAAGTCCAGGTTTGATATATTACTATTTGCAGGATTTTTATTTTATTTTTCAAGCATAGTTTAAAACTGCTATTTAAATTTGACACCTGATGGAAAACTCCCGTTCTGCCTTTTTTTTAGTAATTTTTTTTTAAACAGTCCTACTAGTGTTTTACACTTGACTAAATGAAGTTCATTGCTAAAGTTGTTCTCTTGTCCATACACAGTTGTCTTCTTTATTTCAAGTTATACTTTATATCCATCATGTCCACCTTATTATGTTTTAACAGCTCCCTCCTAGTTATTGCCTTTTATGCATTTGTTTGATGTCTCTCACAGTGCAAACTCTGTAGGATTGACGGAGCAAGTCGTTTCCAGGATTCTTTTGTGCAGCTTCTTAAAAATGCTCAATTTGAAGAACTCTCTGTCAGGGATTTGTCGTTGACGTCAGCTCTGAACAGTGATTATCTACTCACTTTACCGATTTATGTTGACTGGAAAAAAGCATCAGAATCTAATGCAATAATATTCAGGTATTCTAGTTGTTTTTGTTTTTTTTTATACTGTACATTGATTTCGTTATGAGTACTTTAGTCTATGAATTGATGAATCTTTTACCTAGCAAGTTGTAGAAATGTAACATCTCCGTGGACCGGTACTTCAAATAAATAAAAAATGAGGATTTCTTAATATTTATAAAATGTACCAGAGTCGTCTAGCTTATACCCTAAAATATTCTTGGAAAGTACAAGAGTAACCCATTATAACTTTTGTAATAGTTGACATCAATATAGAAACAAAAACTCCATTTCAAATTTCTTCTAGGTTAGGACTAAATGCCGAAATTACAAAAAGACACTAAGCATGGTCATTACTAGAAACTTATCTGAATCATGATGTCCTCCAGTTATGACTTATAAAAAAACGAATTAACCAATGCTTGATAAAAGTTTCTAACAAAAAGGAAAATGTTCTTTTTGATATGCAATGAACTAGTCTCACAATGGAGAATGAGATGATCGCAAGAATTCTGTTGCAGCCATTATGTGTTCTGTAGCACCTCTGTAATATTCCAACCATCATAGGTTGTCCTCTATTCTTGCTACAATGTATTATCTCAAAAGTGTTTTTGGCTCGGGTTAAAGTGATATCTAGTTGCATGTATCTGTTTCGTTTCTCCTGCTTTTGCAGCTTTGATACGCAACTGACCTCATAGTTTTCAGGCGGGGTTACACCACAGAAAGGCAGAAAGGATTTCTTATTGGTGAAAAACTTGATTATTTGCAATCAAAACTTTTGCGGGCAATTTTTTCTACCTTAGCTAAACCATCGAGGAAAATTGGCTTATGGATAAATGAGGTAACTGTCTTAATCCTCTGAACAGTTGCACACAGTTTGATGTCACTAGTACATGAGTGACTAATATAGTTTTTATTTATGTGCTGAAGTAGGGAAATGATGAAAACACATGCATGAATGATAGTTTATGATTGACAGAGTTCCATATTCTCCATACCTTTCCATTCTAAACTTGTCATCCTGGGTTCACCAGGAAATGTCCTCTACTGGAGTAAAAAGCGAACCTGTAATTTTAGTATTTTCGATTAGGTTTGTGAAAGCATAGTGGTGTCTATGCTTTCACCTTTCATTTTCACCATTACAATAACTACAAGAACATCCTCTTAACTGTATTTTGTTATTGCTTCAGAAACTATGCAATAGTAAGATATAATGTACTATACTTTAAAAAAAAAGGAGAAGAAGATATAATGTTCTATAGTAGTCGTTATTGTTTTGTTGCTCAAATTTGACTTTTTTGTCTTCTTGCTTTTATATTAGGCTATTAAAAATGCTAATTGGGGCCATGATGCACAAGTTTGGATTGAGAAAGTAAATCTTTGGCTCAAGGAACTTCCCCTTCTCGAGAAGAAACACATAGCCAGTGAATATATATTTGATAGCCCGCCAGAAGTTGGTAAACAAGCAGAAAACGATTCTCCTGTTTGGTTGAAAGCACAACGGGCAGTCGCTCGCTATGAAGGAATTCTCTCTTCAGTTGGACCCCGTGGCAGACTCTTGAGGAAGTTGCTTATATGGATTGGTATTATTCCCTCCTCGCCAACAAAAGATTTTGACTCAGACATTAGTGTACCTTCTTCCGAACCTTATTTAAGGTTTGATCTTGCTGCATCATTTGCTTTTTACTAGTTTCAATTGTTCTTACATGTCTCTATAACAGAAGTTACAATTCAATTCATTTTCAAAAAAAAAGAAAAAGAAGTTACAATTCGATTAATGTTATATAGTAGGTGCAAAATATTATTTTGAATGTGGCCTAAAACTATAGGCAATTATTGTTATTTTTATTCATTTTTTTGGAGTAACAAAATATTGATTTATGCTTAACTCATCAAATATGTTGATTAATATTCACACAGGCCATCTTTCATACCAAGGATAACACTTGGTGATATATGGGAACCTGCTACAATGAAACGGTGTGGAAATGACATTTTGAAAATGTTAAAGGTTGCTACGTCTATTCTTTTTTCTCGATCAATCCTTCAGGTACTAATCTCCAATTGGCCAGTCATATGATCCATTTTCTACTCATTGTTTCTCTTGGTCTTTTTATTGAACTTGAGTTCCTTGTGAATAAAAGTTGCCCATGTGGAGAATATGTTTCATTCGTATGCGACTGTTTCATACAAAGTTGCAGGTGCTAACCATCATCTTGGTAGAATACTCCTTAGATGAAAAATATGATGACAATAGTGAAAGATTACATTACATATAAGCCATTTTCATATTTATTTTCTTCTTCATATTTTCTGGCTGTTATGGTTTGAAGTTTGAACCATGGAATCCATGCATAAGGCTTGGTCTTCCTTCAACATTCATCACTGTGGCGTGAAACACTCTTTCCTTGTTTAGGAGCCAGCATTCCGTGAATTAATTATATTGTATAGGGAGGCAAACAGTAAAGGGAAGGCTGAAGATAAAGAGCAGGTTGCTTCCCTTCAGTTGAAGATTTACGAAAGAATTTCAATCCCTGATTTACCGGTATAATTTTCTGTCATGAAATGGCTAAGAAGCTTTCTTATTTTCTTCTTGTACAGTAAGATATATATATTGTTTGCTTTCTGCTGATTCTTCTAATTGCGAGCCAGTTGATTCTGAACATTTTATTTATTTATTTATTTCCTGCAGGTTGTTTTTCCACACAAAAAGTTGTCTTTCAGGATTCTGGACACAGTATGTGTAGCTTCATCTTCATTCTTGTTTCAAAGGCTCTCAAGTCTGGATTCATGTTGAAATATGCATTTTGTTTTGTTTAGGTACGGTTGGATATTGCCTCAGTATTGGGGCTTTTAGCCTTTGTCATAAATTACAAATTTGAGAACATTCTATCATCCCCGTAAGTTTGAACCTTTTTTTTGTGCTTGTTCTGCCTTATTATTAAGGTTTCGTCGTGATGTAATGATACATACTCCTTTAATACAGATCAGCACTTCTTCTAGATGTGATCACCACCAGTACTCTCATATTATACGTGACCCGCGTGGCTTTTGGATACAAACAGACATGGGATAGGTATCAAGTAAGTTTATCATATGTTTCGTCATCTTTGATAGTGTGTTTTATATGGTAATGTTCACGCTTATTTTGTCACGAGTTTATTAAGTATTGGGTACTTGCTTTATTGCAGCTTCTTGTCAATAGAACACTTTATGAGAAAACACTAGCCAGCGGATTTGGCTCAGTTTACTTTCTCCTGGATGCTTCTGAACAACAGCAGGTAGGTTAGTGGTACTCTGTTTCTGGCTAAATTATATACATGAATGCTTAATAGGACAAATATACCCTTAAACTACTTTAACTAGTACAAAATTTGTACCCGTTAAGGTGTTCACTGTGTGTATATGTTTTTTTCTTCTTCTTTTCTTAGTAAGCTGCTATAAATCAGAATGATCATATCTTATGATTCTTCTTACACTGATCTTCCAATTGTACATTCTATTGCTTCTATTCTATGGGCAGTACAAGGAGGCTATATTGGCTTATGCTATGCTACTTAAAGCTGAAAATAGCAAGGTTTGTGGCTTTGAAAAGTTTTTCTAGAAGGTCTTATTTTTGTTCTAGCAATTCATCATATCCTGCATGGGTATCAATATATTTATTTGGTTTTTTTGTATTGTGTTTCTCAACTGCAGGCAATATGTGAAGCAAGCATCAAAGACCAATGTGAGAGGTTTATGTACAACACAATGGGAGAAAAGGTGGAGGAAGAATCTTTGTCATTTTATTTCATTGTCTCTTTATGTTGTTTGAGGCTTTTTATGTGATGCAGGTTGAAATGCCAATTGACAAAGCTTTGAATACTCTGGTGAGACTAGGTCTTGTAACCGAAGAAAATAATGTTGATCACGAGAGAATGTTCAATGCTGTTCCGTGTGCCACCGCTTATAACATCCTTAAACAACATTGGAATCTCTTGCTTCATGACAGTGGATGATTTGGAAATACAGTTTCTTATCCAGATGTACATTTATAACGATTTTATTACACTGATATTCTAAAAATTTCTCAAACCACAGATAATTCCGTAGAATACAAGCATGCATTTGAACACCGACAAGAAATCTTTGCAACCACAAAGGAAATTTTTGAACTAAAATAAGAAGCAAGTAAATGGACAACATGCCATCTAAAATGTTGTTAACAATCTAGACAGAATCTTCTAAGATGTTTTAAAGCCACTCCTTAGGGTTGATGCAGGCATCTAGAAGTTTCCATTCTTCACTGCCTTCTTCTGGTTGCTGAATTATATTATTATTATTATGATTTCATGTTAGTATACCAAGGGCACAATAAATACTCTAAATAATAGCATAAATATTTAAATGAAGAAATTTGGAAAGTCATAAGAATGTGTGATTGTTCCAAAATGAGTTAACATGCAAGAAAATTGATTATCAATCCTTAAAAATGGTTTATCAAAAACGTTTCGTTATTGCTAATTTTAGTAAAGAGAAATTCATTTTCTTCAAAAAAAAATGTAGTCAGAACAAAGTTTAAGAGCTTACATGATCGTATTCCCATCTGCAAGTTAACGGAAGAGAAACAAGAATACTCTCTATCCGACCTCCAGTCTTGAGGCCAAATGTAGTTCCACGATCATAAACCTACCCGCAATCATCCAACAGGTCAAGATATATATAACTGTTAAGTAATAAACAAACTAAAAATAGTCGATTTTATACCAAATTGAATTCGACATAACGGCCTCTCCTTAATTGCTGCCATTCCTTGTGCTGATCTGTGAAAGCTGTGTCTTTCCTCTTCTCTACTATAGGTATATATGCTGGAATTACAGAATTTGCACATTCTGCAAGGAAAATATAATAAGTATTTGAATCAATAAAGCTCGAATTGAGAACAATAAGTGTACCTGTTGCAAATGAAAGAAGCATCTCCTGGTCATAGTTATTCAGATCGTCAAAGAATATTCCTCCAAGCCCTCGCCTTTCTCCTCGGTGCTGCATATCAAATAACAGAAACAATGTCTATTGAAAGATTTGTCACAGATAAGGGATTTTCTTTGAAAGATTTAAGTAAAAACTCATACATACCTTAATGTAAAAGTAGTCGTCGCACCATTTCTTGAATCGGGGGTAGAAACTCGAGTCAAATTTGTCACATGCGCTCTTTTGGACCTATAGCAAGATCAGGTTTACTCCCACGACATGCATTGGCAAACAAAGAAAGCATAAACGAATAAAAACATTCAAACATCCAAGGGGAGGTCATTATGTACCGAGTGAAAGTGTTTAACGTCCTCCTCAAATATGTATGCAGGTGTTAGATCAGTACCACCACCAAACCACCATTGTCTAGGTGCACCAGGAGCATCTGAAACTCGAAATGTAGGTGTTAACTAAAGAATTCAAATAAGAGTCGCGAAATCTGGAGTTGCGTTAATTATACCTTTGGGAGCATCTGTTTCAAAGTACCGATAGTTGAAATGTATGGTTGGGGCAAATGGATTCTTTGGATGTAAAACCTAAAGTACACATTCCAGAATGATAGACAGACAGACAGACAGACAGACAGACAGGTGAAAATTTTCATTTTTGTTAGATGTTTCTGCAAAATTAAGCATAAACAGTGATAGAAATTGAACCAATTAAGCAGCAAAAACTGAAAGAGAAAACGAGAGAGAGAGAGAGAGAGAGAGGTGTTACCGACCGAGCTGACTCCGGCGGCGAAAAAAGGAATAGGTCCAGGCTTATGATGATCAGATGAATCACCGGTGACAGGCTTGGCAGCTCTATAAGCATCAGGAGGCATAATTCCGTAAACAACCGATACATTAACACCTGCCTTTTCAAAAACAGCGCCATCCTGTAACACTCGGCTGATACCGCCTCCACCTCCAGGCCTCGACCATACGTCCTCCTTGAACTTGCCGGTTCCGTCAAGAGCCTCAATGGCAGCGCAAACACTATCCTGCGTCTCCCTTATCATTTTCTCAAACCGAGCCCTAACGCTAGAACCGGGATCCGCGTCGGAGAGTGGACGACCGTCTGATTCCCGGAGAAACGTATCCGGCCTTTCGTTGACCATGGTTTCCTTCTCGATAACCGTGGAAGAGGTGGACGATGGAGAAGATGCTTGAGCTCTCCATTTAGATTTGTTGTCTGCTGATGCTGATGCAAGTGTTGTTAACATCCTGGTTGTCCGAAGAAGAAGATGTGGAATTTGAATCCGATTAGCAGCAGCAGCAGTAGTAGTAGTAGCTTGGTTAAATTGAAAAGAAGAAGAAGAATGAAGAAAACGACGAGAAGCTATATCAGGGCCTGCAGACAATGAAAATGTGATGGCCGACATTGCAATTGCGATGAACTACTTCACCGATGAAGAAGAAGATCCAAAACTCTATTTCTTCTTCTCCCTCCACCTGATCGAGAGATTAAAGAAGAGAGAGAGAAGAGAGAGAAAGAGTGGAATCCACAATCCTTATCAATAGAACCAAAATTTCTAAAGCTTCTTATTGGTGTGATGTTTTATCCATTCATGTTTCCTCTTTCCTTTCGGATTCAAGTTAAACCCATCCATCCATCCATCATTCTTACCCACCCGACTGATTGAATGAATCAATGAAATATTCAAGACAACATTTCTAATATCTTATCCTTTACGATGTTAAATTTTTTTTATATAAGATTCTAGGATCAATAACTCACAATCTTACCTAAAATAAAGTCAACAAAACCCAAATGAGAGCCTAACTTAAATAAGACAAAAATATATGAAAAATATTAAGCAAATAACTGTGGTTAGCTTTCAAGGTCACAAAACCTGATTTTAGCCGAGAGGTGAACCATACTGGTCGAACATTACACAATATGTCGATCCTTGGTCTCCAGGTGCAGCAAACATCGGTCCCAGGTGCAGTAGATAGTATCTGTCCCAGGTGTAGCAAACAACATTAGTCCCAAGTGTAGCAGACAACATCCATCTCAAGTGTAGTAGAAAATATCGGTCCCAGGTGCAATAGACAGTATCAGTCACATGTGCACACCAGGTTCAAATTCTCGGTCGTAGGTGAGCAGCAACGGTCCTCGACTCATCGGGTGCATCAGACGTCGATCTCAGTCTTCAGCAGCAGCATGTGAAAGTTCTCGGTCCTAAGTGAGCAGTAGAGTCGGTCTCTGGTCAACATCAGGGGTCCTCGCGTATAGCAAAATGCGACCCTCGGTCCTCAACAGTAGCAAGCATCAGTCTTGGGTTCATCAGGTGCAATGGACGTCGGTCTTAGCCTTCAACAACAACAAGTGTAGATCCTCGGTCTCCTATTGGGTGCAGAAAATATGACTGACAACATGTGCATGAACTCTTAGTCATAGGATAGCATCGGGAAACGTAACTAGCAATAGGTCCATTCTCTCGGTCCTATGTCAGCATCAGGTGCAAAAAATACAGCCAACAACAGATCCATTTTTCTAGTCCAAGCTGAGCCACAAGTTTCCATCGGGTGCTGAAAATGTGACCAGCAACAAGTCCATTCTTACGATCCTGGGTTAGCATCGGGTGTAGAAATTTGACCAGCAACAGTCCTCGGGTGAACCCTTCCCTCGGCCAGAAGAAGGTTCAACAGTACACTTTGGGTCCTAAGCGTCAGAAAAACTAGCCGAGAGTAAAGGAGATCCTCGGTCGACTGGCATCCGTGCACGCTCCAGGGTGCCTGTTCTCGGTCGGAGGCTCCTCCAGCGCGCTGCAGGGTTCGCTGTCTCGGTCCTAAGCGTCGCTACAACATAGGGGTTTGTTGTTCTTCTGATTTTCGACATAACCCTGGTAATCCTCCAAATGGATCCTAATTTGGACGAAATACTCCAGAATGGTTATTACACATGAATGAACATTTAAATAAAAGAAATCGAAACTGTGCAAAATGAGACAAATTATATTATTCTTTTTGTTTGTGTATAAATATAATGTAGAAATAACACATCACATTTCAAATGATCTATGATGATTGATTGATTTTGTTTAACAATTTGGACATTGTATAGACAGACAGGCAGACAGACACCACCAAGAAACAAACAAACAAACAATCAAACATTATCAGGCCAAAAGTCTCTAAAAAAAGCTTGTTCGAATTCCTTCTCTTGCATCTGCTTCTCTAACTCCATTCTTTTCCTCGTCTTTTTTGTTATACCCTTTGCTTTCTGAGAACAAACAGACGAGTTAAATTCAAGCAATGATCATGCATAAGAAAGAAGCTATTATTAATAAAACAAGGATCAGAAGGAATTACTTTCTCATCAGTTTGATCAGAACTGGGATTTCTTTCTGAATGCTGCTGCTTCTTCTTCATCACTTTTTCAATTGCTCCCAAACCTCGTTTGTTCTTCTTCATATAAGCCCTTATGGGTTCCAGCCTTCCCTGTTACAACTATATATTATGGTGATCACTCATTGAATACATTGATTGAATAATTTCCATTTCATTTAGAAGCTCCAAAAATATTCAAGAAGAAATCTGGCAATTTATTAAAACATTCAAGCAGCACGAATCTACCTACTATAATAATAATGACTGATAAAAGCAGGTAGTATCTCCTAAGTAGATCTCATTAGAAAGGGGGGGAGGACAGAGTTCATTGCACTAAAAGGAACTTCCAATCCGGGAGTGCTTGCTTCAAAAGTGATAATTCAGCAAATACACAGAAACAGAAAGGAAGCGATGATCGATCATTGTAAGAAAATCCCACTAGGAGAGGAGGACAGTGGCAAACCTGCTCAGAAATACCAAGACCCGTGCCTTCTTTCCAACCATGTTTCTTCAGAAGCTGCAAGACAAAAATGAGTAAAAATGGAGGGTAAGGAGTATAAACCCTAATTTTCAAATAAATAAATAAATAAATAAATGGATAAAGGAAGACCTGAAAACCAATATTGGAGGAGCCAATTGGTGCCTCAACAGAAGATGATGAGGAGGTTGATGCGGCACCACCATCAGTTCCGCCGATACCTACACGACCCAAGTTACCACCACCACCATACTCCTCTCCCATGTAAATTACTACTCAATTAATTGACTTCTTTCCTTTCTTTCCTTCCGCCGCGCCAAACCTACAATCCAAACACGAGCAGAGCAGAACAATCAAATACAATCGTTGATGGCCGTACGTCCTCCTCCGTCCTTTTCTGTTCTTAAACACCGTTTGTTAAACGACGGGCCATCAAGATTATTCAGGCATCACCTCTGTTTTATTTTATTTTATTTTATTAAATTCTCAAAAATAATTATTTTTTCTAAATTAATTTTTAATAATTTGTTTTAAATTAATTAATATTTGTTTTTTTTGGGTACAACATTATTAATAATAATATTATAAGTAAAGATCTTGATATATATAATAAATATGATATATACCTAAATAAACATCCCAAAAGGGGGTCGAATTTAATCATCGACGACACTCTAAGAAGATCGTGTCCTAGATTGTTGGATACTCGCACGCACCGGTCGTCATCGCCATCGTCTCTCTCGCCGGCCCCCCTCCCTCAAAAGAATCGCCATCGCTCCAAAGCTCGATGATGGCGGAGACCATTACTATCAGTAGTAGTTCATCTGAGGGCGAAGAAGAAGATGCGAATGCTCCAACCACTATCTCAGATACTGATAGCGATTGGGATCTGGATGAGTACAGAGCATTTGAACTCTCTCTAAACGAAGTTTCTGCTGCTGCTGCTTCTGCTTCTGGCTCTCGACTTCTTCCTTCTTGGGCATCGTCTAATGGAGGAGGAGCGTCTTCTTCATCAGGTAATTTTTACCCTTTTCAGTTCTTAGCGGTTTTTATAATCTTAGTTTCTCAATTCTTCAATTTACCTTCTAATTGCATGCAAGCTCCCACCTTTATTCAAATTTACTAGTGTTGGACCCTCTCTCTAAGGGTTTCTCCTAAAAGGCAGCCCTAGTTACAGCAATGGTGTTAGAACCTTGAATCGGAGAACACCCGCTTATTTCTGATGGTCATGTTATTTATTTATGCTTTTTCAGCAAGTTCAAGTATCAGGATTTGAGATATTTTCTTACTCTTATGACAATGGATTTGAAACAGTTAATGATAGGCCTCCATCTCAACAAGATACAAAGAGGGCTCTTCCAAAATCGGTGCAGCAGCCGCCTTTTTCTAGGCTAGAGAATATCAACAAAGTGAGGGATTCTCATGGAAAATTTTACGACTCTGCTGCAATGCCGAATAATGCCAACAGCCAGAACTATATGAATGACCCTTTTGGTGGTGGAATGAATAGTTCTTTTGCCATGCATGAAAACGCTAAAAATAGGATGTTACCTCCAACCTTGATGCATGAGAAATCTGCTTCAACTTCTCAATATGGTGGTTATGTTGATCCTTTGCGTGCTGCTTTTGGTGATGAAAGAGCTACAACTGGCGATGAGAGACTAATTTATCAGGCTGCAGTTCAGGTAAAATTTGCCTCTTTCTTTCCACGACAAATGTGATCTTCGCGTTTACCATGGATTAATGAAAAGATTCCCACTTTTCAAAATATGAATTGCCTTTGTTTAAGATCAGATTATAAGAGTAACCCTGTATTTGTTAAATGGTCATCCTTGATGCTGTACTTTCTGTTTACAGCAGAATAAAGGTGGCTTGCAAAATTGTCCTGTAGAAAGTGGTATATTTTAGCTTTGCTGATTATAAGCTTTGCATTTTACCATCCTAGGAAGCATAAAAGGAGAAAAAACTCCCACCGTCTTCATTTTGCTTTTTGTACCAAGCTACTGGTTATTGAGAACAGGCTATTTGTAATTTTTGGTATTTTAGTTGTTTGCCTTGATTGATTTTCCACTAGCTCATAGTAGGACTATTAAGTTTCTAGTCAGGATTTACTTATGTTTTTGTGAGAAATGGCCGCTTTTGAATCTTACTGTCAATTTGATAGACTAGAGCAGTGCTGCTTTAGAATAGGGAAACTATATTTTGCTGGTATTTTATGATTTTGCTTGATATTTTCTGATATTGGTCCTATTTGGATAAGCGGTAATTTCCATGACTCAGAATTCAAATTAATTCGGTTACATATTTCCAAACCATTTACAATAATCATTTTCTAAAACTCAAATTAAAGTACTCACATACAAGTTGCACCACACTTTCTTATAGACCATTTCCAATTGAACTTATTATTTGGAATATATATACTTGTTAGTTGAATAGTACTATTTGGATTTTGGATACACCATTTTATATTCAAATAATAAATATTTCCTTAGTACTAGTATTGTATTGCGTTCACTAATAATAATAAATATCATTTTGTTTTCTTTTGAGTGGTAGCATGGAGACGATGTTTGGTCCACCTCTAGGTTATCTATTGGTAGAAACTGTTTTATCCAATATACACTGTTTCTAAAACTTTGTGATACGCATAAGGCTGTTTCTCATTGCTGATATAACTTGCCTGGTACATGTGGGGTTTTATTTAAAATTCTATTCAATTATTTCTCAAACAAAATTATTCTTTTGAAATTTTGTTCCTCAGAATGTGAGTCTTTGATGCAACCAACAGCTTCTCAATAATATTTTCATAACAGACTTTTTTTCTTCATGATATAGCTCCTGCTTCTCTCCAGTTTATCAACCCGTATTTTCTTTAAATTTAATTGGTCTGTTTTGTCAATTAGAAAAGTCAATAACTATTGCTAAAATTTTATCATATCTTGTGTACAGAAATTAGTCAATATTTTTGTCATTCATTTGCTCCACAGCATTCTCATTAATATTTTCATAACTCAAGCCAAAACTATTGCATAGCAAAGAAAATGGTCAACTATTGTTTCTCTCACATCTTTTTCTTACTGATATGTTGTTAACAAAATATATCACACTGTATCTGACTTCGTACCTACTATGATATTTTCATTTTTAAATGATTTTCTACAGAATCTTAACCAGCACAGAGGCGAAGCTACATTACAAGAGGGTCTTTTATCCATTCCATTGCTGAGACACCAGGTTTCTTACTCATTGTATTTTCATAATTGGGAATGATCATTTTGCTGGTAGTGGCACGGTTCAGTGTATTTCTTGATAAGTAATATTCTCGTTCTTTTGTATTTCAGAAAATTGCTTTAAATTGGATGCTTCAGAAGGAAACTAGAATGCAAACATGTTTGGGTGGAATTTTAGCTGATGATCAGGTAAAAACCCTCTATCAAACTTCATCTTTCCCTTGCCATATATATTTTCCATGCTCTATGGTCTTCTGGTCCTTTTATTAAGTGTTGTTTGGCTGTATTATTCAGGGTCTTGGTAAGACTGTGTCAACAATTGCACTCATACAGAAACAGAAGTCCTTACAGTCCACATCAAAATCAGAAAGTGAAAACATAAAAAAAACCGAGGCCTTAAATTTGGATGATGATGAAGAAAATATTAAGGCAGCTGCAGAAAACAGTAAGAAAAATGAACCCTTGAATTTGGATGATGATGAAGAAGAAAATGCTACTAATGTTCTAGACAAAGGGAAACAGACTGTGGGATCTAGTAATTCCAAAGTGGTCCATGAATTTCGTAAGCGGAGGCCTGCAGCTGGCACATTGGTTGTGTGTCCTGCAAGTATCCTGCGACAATGGGCCAGAGAGATGGATGAAAAAGTAACAGCTGAAGCCAAACTTTCCGTTCTTGTCTATCATGGAAGCGGGAGGACAAAGAATTCTGAAGAATTGGCTGCATATGATGTGGTTCTTACAACGTATGCCATTGTGGCTAATGAGGTCCCTAAACAACCTTTGGTGGAGGATGATGATGATGACCAAAAGAATGGGGAAAGATACGGTATATCACCAGAGCTCACCGGTAATAAAAAACGGAAGCAGACGGCTGTTGCTGGCAAGAAAGGAAAGAAAAGTAAGAAGGGGATTTCTAGTGCTGATTTTGATGCTGGTTCTGGTCCAATTGCTAAAGTTAATTGGCAGAGGGTGGTACTTGATGAAGCTCAGACTATAAAGAACCACAGGACACAGGTTGCTAGGGCTTGCTGTGGCCTTAGAGCTAAAACAAGATGGTGCTTATCTGGGACACCTATACAAAATTCTATTGATGAATTATATAGCTATTTCAGATTCTTGAAATATGATCCCTATGCTGACTATAAATCGTTTTGCCTTTCGATAAAGTTCCCCATAGCTAGAAATTCAGATCTTGGTTACAGGAAGCTTCAAGTGATTCTTCGGAATATAATGCTACGGCGAACAAAAGGTGACAAACTTTGCTTTATCTATGATGTTCAAATAATTGTTTGCTAAATTCAGGTTTTATGGACTTCTCTTAGAATATGCTTGAAGCTATATCAATATATGGCCCTATCTTCTGAATTAGACAAAAGTGTAGAATATCTTATTATTCTATTCCTTTTTGCTATATGCTTATTACTGTCTCAGCCTGCCGGTTCTTATTTTCTCAGGAACATTGATTGACGGGAAGCCAATCATTAGCTTGCCACCAAAAACTATTCAGATGACCAGGGTGGACTTCTCTGGGGAAGAGCGGGCATTTTATAAGAAACTGGAAACAGACTCTAAGTCAAAATTCAAGGTGCGTCCTTCTTTCCCTTCTCATTGTCATTGAATGTTGCACTTGGAGTTATACAGCAAAAACTTATGTATGATGAAGATAAACTTGAAAGACCATCTTGACCTTCTTTTAGATTCTTTGATTCCTTTTTAATTCTTTGATTGTTCCCTATCTTTAAGAAATTATTGGCCTTATCTCATTATGAGATCAATTTATGGAACCAACTTATATCATACTAGTTTTGCACCCACCGCTTCTAAAGATGAGCATCTCCAAATTTCCATCCAATAGGAAATTGCTTACACAATACCTCGGATATCATTCATTTTTCAAATATGGGATTTGCTACACAAAATCTATTTAATCATGGCGAAGCATGTTGGATATACTCGTTTTAGATTGTATAAGTTAATTTAATCTCCGTTCTCAAAAAAAAAAAGTTAATTTAGTCTCTAGCAAGATTTAGTATTCTTTAGGTCAGGGCTGTAGTAGATACATATTGCCATGACCCAACTTGGATCATTTTCTTTTTCAAATAAAATTATAAATCATTCATATCCGAATCAGCAATGTCCTCTCGGACAATACAAGAGGTTACAAATCCAGTTACTTGGATCCTAGTGGCGAAGTTAAATGTTGCTTGGGTCGGTGAATTAGACCCCCATCTCATGCCAGTTCATCTGAATACATGATCTCAATCATGCCAACCCTGATTAGAATAGATCACTATTACTTTCCCTCACAATAATAAAATGTATTATCTTTTCAGTCTGTATTGATGTTTCTCTTCTCTGCATTGTCATGTATTTTGAACTTTCAAGTTCTAACATGCAGGCATATGCTGCTGCTGGCACTGTAAGCCAAAACTATGCAAATATTCTACTGATGCTTCTTCGCCTCCGTCAAGCTTGTGATCATCCGCTTCTGGCTAAAGGATCCGCCTCATATCATGTTGGAATAGATTCATCAGAAAAAGCAAAGAAACTCCCTAGGGAATTGTTGATCAGTTTATACAAGCATTTTGAGAAGTCTTTGGCTATCTGTCCTTTATGCATTGTGAGAATTTGTTGATTATCATTGCTTTCTTATTTAAGACTTGATAATAATTTCAATTTTTTTTCCCTCTCCCTAAAACTATGTTTTCCTTATGATTATTTTATAGGATCCACCTGAGGATGCGGTTGTAACAGTATGCGGGCATATATTTTGCTATCAGTGTGTTTCAGAATATTTAACTGGAGATGACAACACATGTCCTGCCCCTAGATGCAAAAAGCAACTTAGTACCGACAGAGTATTCTCCAAAGCTACCTTAATTAACTGTATTTCAGAAAAAACTGAGAGAGATTCTGTGGACAAATCCCATTTTCGAGAGACATCTAATGTCATGCAGAACGATTTCACTTCAGCTAAAATAAAGGCTGTTCTCGACATTCTTCAATCACGTCATAAGACAGAGCCTTCTGAAATGATTGATGATCCGGAGATCCAATACCTGGGTAGTTCTTCTTCTGATGCTGGAAGACCAATAAAGACAATAATTTTCTCTCAGTGGACAAGCATGTTGGATTTGGTTGGCCATGCACTGGACCAAGCTGATATAGAGTTCAGGAGGCTTGATGGGAGTATGTCTTTAGTTTCAAGAGATAGGGCTGTGAAAGATTTTAACACTGACCCAGAGGTTTCTGAACAATTTTCAATAATTTTCTTACCAATCAATATTTTGATGTCTGTGAAAAAGATATTCAATCGTATGCATTCAATTGTTGCATTGTAGATAACGGTAATGGTGATGTCACTAAAGGCTGGAAACCTTGGGTTGAATATGGTGTCTGCTTGTCAAGTTATCCTTTTGGATTTGTGGTGGAATCCAGCTACAGAAGACCAGGCAATTGACAGAGCTCATAGAATTGGACAGACGCGGCCAGTTACAGTATTTCGCCTAACTATTAAAGACACTGTTGAAGATCGGATTTTGACTCTCCAGGTAACTTCTTATATTTGCTTTCTTAACCAATCATATTTGAGATTTTTGCCCATTTGGGATTGTTTTGGTTTGGAAGTTCAAATAATTTGCTTCTTAATCTATTATTTCACAGGACGAGAAGAGGAGAATGGTTGCATCTGCCTTTGGTGAAGATCAAGTTGGTGCATCTGCAGCTCGGCTAACAGTGGAAGATCTCAATTACATTTTCCTTGGCAGAACGTAATATTATTCGACTGTCTTCACTTATCATATTTTGAATGTGTTATTTTGGCGGAAAAAAAGAAGTAGAAAGCACATTAGTCGTGTTGTCTTGAAAGTTAATTATAATGGCTACACTTGATGCTTAGAATTGTTTTTTAGTCCCCATCAAATGCACCTTAAAAGATGTATATAGCAAGGTGGTAGTCATGTTTAAGTTATTATTTTTTTCTTGTTGCTCAATATACACAGTTCAAACTTATATTATTTTACTCATGCCAATTTCCCGATTGAATGGCAAAAGCTGTGATATTATCTGCTGGGTTTTAAATAAATGCTGTCAATTTTGTTAAAATGTTAACTATTAATATAAATAGAGTAAAAGAATTTATCATTTTCATAAAATCAATGAACCCACATACATAATAAATAATAATACAAATTTCCTACATAAATATAAGTATAAGTCTTCAAAGTTTTACAGCCAATGATGAATAATAGTGTACCTGTTTTATCCTACAAACATTTTTCAAATTCTCGAGAAGACTAAAGTTCTGTCGGTGTCGTGTGAAGACTAGCGAAACTCGTCATGATTCTCAAAGTCGTCTTCCTCTTCCTCGCTGAATATAGCACTATAAAACACATAGGGGTTATCTATCATTTCTGTCAAGCTTAACTTTCCATCCTTATCCGAATCAGCCTGCGATTATTTATGTAGAATGAGCTTTCAATTCAATTTGCATGAAAAAAAACAAGTTAAATCTATACCTGTGATAAGATATAGTCAGCCTGTTGTTTTGCATAATAACGCTCTGATGGATGAAGTTTTCCAATGACCGGTACCAATTCAGTATCCGACAAGTATCTACACCAAAAATGGTAAGTTTAATGCGTTTTTCTTACGGTTTTAATAACAAGGATGAAAAATATGGACAAGAAAGATCAGACAACCTGTCTGCGTCCTTATCAAGCTGTGCAAACAACTTTCTAGCAGGGGCCTCTCTTGCATCTTCAGATTCTTGTTGATCTATCAGCTCTTCATCATAGTTTCTTACCATATCAAACAGTCCACCGAAAAATTCCTTAAAATTTACCTTCCCATCTTTATCCGAATCCCTTTCCCTATACATTATAATGCAAAAAAACCGTTGAGATGGAACTTATGAACCTTCTTGATTGATGTGGATGCATCAGATTTGGATGATTTCATTAAGAGAACAATACCTTATCTCTTCCTTGCATAACCAATGCAGTAGTTTTGGGTTATTGCTGTCAGCTGGATGGAGAAAGCTGCATATATGATATATAATAACAATAATAAGGAAAGAAGTTGAGATTGATCCAATTTGAATGAAGGAAAAAGCTTACTCATTATACTCTGTGATGTTAAGAAAACCGTCTCCATCAGAATCTGATGCATTGAAATGCTCTTCCTTCCACCAACCCATGTCATACCCATATGTACTATTATTGTCTGGATGATGATGAAACAATTTACAGTCAGTAGTTGCTCCTCCATTGACATTTTGTCAAACAGGTGGAGGGTATTGTTTAATCGGGGACCATTTGTGAATTGAAACAACAAATGGGGTGGGTAACAGTGGGTACCTGAATTGCGAACCCATGTAGGAGGCTCGTACTCGGCGAAGGAGACTAAGCCATCATGATTCTTGTCATGAAGCTCCAACTCCCTCTGAGTTCGATGCAACACTTCCTTCTCCGAACTCTTTAACATCCATTCAGTTAGCTCGTGCTGAGTGGCAAATCCATCGGGCGGATCAACGTCCAACTTGGGGAACAACAAGATGAGACGACCGGTAACATTGAACCTGTCTTCATCGTTGATATAGTCCTCCGCATTCATGAAATCCTCGAATTCGGGCTGAGATTCCGCCCCAGGAGCTTCATGAGTTGCGAATTCGGGATGAGAATGCTCGAAATGCATCTTCTCCCACTCTCTGTCTTCTCTCTTCATCTCAATGTCGGCAACCAGCGGGTCGAAAGGGACACGCTGACGGTCGCGATGGGTATGTTGATGATGGTTTTCTCCGGCGGCGGCGGGAGAGAAGGAGAAGTTGGAGCGTAGCTTGAGGCGGCGATGGCGGGAGCTTGAGGGTCTACTCGGAGTGTAAGAAATGAGGAAAAGTATGAAAATGGCTAAAGCGATATATGCGATTACAGATCCTTCTTTACCACCCATCATCTCATCCGTAGAGAAAGGAAGGAATGGATCTAAGTTAAGTTGAAGATGATTGTCGATTTAGACTAAATCTTCAAAGATCAGATTGTGAAGCAAATGAAGCTCTCTCGATTCTCTCATAGATAAATAGATAGATAGATTTATCGCCAAGTTTACCGCCACCGCGCCAAAACACGTCACCGCCGCCGGCGTTGTGTGCACGTAGCTAGCTAGCTAGCTAAGTAGCTAGGTAATAATATAATCGCCTGTTTTTTCTCACGATATATAAATAAATAATATAGGTGCCTCTATTTTTTTTTTTTTTTTTTTTTTCTTAACGAATTAGACACGTTTTATTAAAAAAAAATAATAATAAACCAAAAAAACCGACCTAGGTGAATAAAACAAATACAAGTTCATGACATCAAACCCAACTGAAAAGAGAATGAGAGTTGGAACGAACTTATAACAAGAATTCTTAGAATTCCTTGGGTATTCTTGATTAGTGTTGAGTTAACTATAACGCAAAGCCGTATCTCTTTGGTTAATAATTTAAATAGTTTATCGACTTTAGAACAATCAGAAGGGATGAGCGAGGATAAATCCTAAAATGACGATTTGGCCCCGAGGAGTGGGCAGCCAAAGGCATTAGGACAAAAACTAGACTGCTTTACTCCAGCTTTTCAACTAACTGGCTAGGAGAGTTTACTTGCAAAATTCAGTTTACTTTCCAATGAATTTTGCATTTGCTCTGTGTTCGTTCTCCTTTTTAGTTTACGATTACACAGACAAAATAAAAACAAACAATTTAATAGTATTTTTTTAGATATAAATTGGATGCATTTAACTAAGAAAATGAACCTCAATTTAAATTGAAATGGAGTTTAGGACTGTAAAATTATGTGCTAAAATGACGAAAAACTCGTAGAAAATAAAAACAAAAACTTAGTACGAAATCATCAGAAAGATAAACAATACACAGAAAAGAAAGTATGTCTCTTAACATGAATTCTTTAATGTATCAGAACAAGATATGATGATGAGCATTGATGAAAGTCTAATAATAATAAAACAAAAAGTTGGATAGGATTTTAGGATAGAATAGAAGAAGAAAAACCATATCATCATCATCATGCCATTATTTTTGCAGATCTGACATACAAACTGTCGACAACCTTTCCGATGTTAGAAATTGTCTCGAGCGATGCTGGATAAATTGCATCAGTCTTAGGATCGTCAAATATAACAAGACAACCGGCACCTTGATCCAAAGTCCCAGCAAACTTCTTGTCCAAGATCATCTGAGACAGCTTCTTCTCCACATGATCAACCCCCAGTTCAATCAGCTCAGCAATATGACTAATTTCAACTCTAGAGAATGGCTCAATCAACCTACACAGATTCTGCTCCAAAAGAGTATCGTACAACGAAGATAGATGCCTATGAACAATCGGGTCTTCCTCCAGCTGTGCCTTGAAATCTCTAAGCCCCTTCTCGAAAAGGTTCAAGGACCGTTGCGAATACGCCTGGGCAACCGCCTTCATCGCATCCACTTCCGCCCCTTGATATTGCAGTCCAACTTTAGCAGACGATAGTATTCCCGCCACATCATCAGCCTGATTCACCATGATCTTGCACAGCAACATGTATTTCAGGCTGTAAACTGCTCGAGGATCTTCCAGGGCGTTGAAAGACTCAAACGCTTCGAAGAAATAACTGTAACCAGTTTTGTAATCCTTCTCCTCAGCATGAAGAATCCCGCTCTGAAGATCGATCGTGCCTTGCTGATCTGGAGGGACATAAATGGCGTTGGCCGCCGTTCTCGCGGCAGTCAGTGCAGCTTTCGCTTTTGGAAGATTCCTTAGCGAAAAATGGAGTTTGCTTTCTAGCAATTCTATGTCCACCAGTAGAAGTTTGTCGTCTAATCTTCTCACTTCCTTGATTAAGCCCGAAAGAAGAGACAGTGCTTCAGAGTACTCTTTGCTTTCCATCAGAAGAGAAGCCAGCCTAGCCTCCACTCGCTGACGAAGGAAGGTTCGTTTCTCTGAACGAGTCCACTGCACCATTTCCTTGCACAGAGAAATTTGGAGCTCCGTTGTGCCAGCTATTTTAGCTACTGCATCGATTATACCGCGAACGATCTTAGCAGTTTTTGCCTTTGGAATCACGGAGAAGAAGGGTCTTAGTTGGGTCAGGAGGCTTCGGAGTTCTTCTGCCCTACTCTCTTCCTTAAGAAGATCTGTGAGATTAGCGATAGCTTTTTCCTTAATACGCAAAGCTTCTGAAGAAGATGAAGGATTTTCCAGAATGCGGTAAAGGATAGCAATTGCCTCAGATGGTGTTTTGGCTTCCTGAGACTGGTCAAGTGACTCGGTTGTTGCAGGGAGATAAGATGAAGACATGTTTAAAACAACCTGCAAGAATTAGACACCCTCAGATGTAATTATTATATGATTGATTTCTAGCTTGCAAGACAGTTTCAAGTTTTATGCACACATAAATCAATGAAGAAACCACATTATAACACTTACAAATATTACAGAGGCTACTTTATAACACTTACACTTACATTATAACACCCTCAGATGTTAAGATATCAAAACATGGGGAATATCAATATAAAACTTACAGAGATAATTATAGAGGCTATAAGAACAAGTTTCTTAATAACAGTATCAAATTTGAATTCACCAGACAGAAGGAGAAACCAATGATCGCACTTAGAACAAGTAGTTTTCACTCTAAATAAAAGTCTGGTCGCTGAAAATCACTGTTCCCTATTTCAGATCTGGGGTCATCACAGAGCTTAAGAAACAAAAAAAAAAATTAAAGAGAGGAGAAGGTTGTAGGGTTTCTTAGGGACTAGGTTATTGGGCCGTAATCTAGGACTAGGAGTCATTCTTATTTTTCTTGTTGATTTTCATGCAGTTGACCTTTAGATGCCTTTTCTTCATTTGTGCATTGGCGTTAACATGGTACAGTTCTTGTTAAAATCTTATCAGGGGAAAACGAGTGTCTACACACAACTTTCATCAGGTAGTAGTTATCTCTAAAATGCTGATGTTTTAAAAAGGAAGCACATGTAAATAAGAAATCTAATCATTCCAATGTATTCAGTGACATCAGTTACCAAGATCTGTCCACTTTCCTCTATTTGCAGCCCTGAGAGCTGAACTCATTTTATTAGTATTTGGTTCATGAGATCGTGCTTGGGTTTTGCTAGAGGACACAGATAAACAATCAAGCTCATTCAACTAAACACAAGAGCTCACCGTCTTTTTATAAATTCCAAAGAATTAATAGACAGTTATCCCAATTCTGTTTAAGAAAGTTCAGCTCCCAAACAATCAAAGTACATATTAACTATCACATATTCATGATGAAAAGCATAAGGTATTAAAGTTCCTGCACAAATCTATACTTCGATATGGAGGTTTTAAATTCAAGAACTGTACTTCCTTCTGCAGCCTTATGATTTGCAAATCAAGAAAAATTAGACTGAATCTTGCGCATGATAGGTTACAATTTCTACATATATATATATACACGTAGACATCACTTCTACAAGTAACTTCAAACAAAACTTAGAACTAAAGGTTAAAGAGTATAGTGCGATTAAGCGCATTTTAAGTTATCTGAGGATACTAAGATTAGATTAGGGTTTTACAGCTCGTATAAGTAGAGATATGTAAACAAGTGAATCAAAGACCTACCTCTGAAAACGATATGAGGTTACGTGCGGAGAGCTTTAGATCGGCGGCGAGATTAAAGTTCAGATTGCAGGCACCTTCATTTTCGGAATCACAGGAGACGACGATAGAAAAGTGAGAAATAGAGAAAGAGAGAGAGACGGTGGCTTAAATGGCAAGACAAGTTTTTAACGAGTAGGTAATATTCTGGTGCGGAAATGACTACAGCAGGAAAGCTGCACCATCAGATAATAATGTGACACTTGGCCTCTGCCAAGATAATATAATTTTGTTTTCTTTTAATTTTTGCCATTGATTTTTATTTATACTCAAATTATTATGCCGTGCTTCTTTAGACGTTAAAAATAAGCAATTTATTATTATTATTTTATTATAACTTCCTTGCCTAAGTCAATTTATATATTAAAAAGAAGTATCAAGAATGAATGTGAAAACATCAATTTATTTAGATTAAAGAGTATGTATTCATTCCCTTTCATGTTATAAATAAATTGTATGTATAAAGACAGAATTTCATAGATAAAATGTAAATCATACAGAATTCAATAACAGTCATCATATTAAACTAAAATGCAATAAAAATCCAAATTTCATTGATATAAAAAAGCATGGAAGAGTTCAATTAGACGAGTTTGTCGGAATTTGAAGTATCTCTCGGATCCCTTCACAAACCTGCAGTAAACCGAAAAAATATGTAAGCTTAAAAAAGAGACGAGACGAGGAAATTTGTATAATTAGAAGAAAGAAACAATGACAGATGATAGTTGCAACATACTATTTTGATTTGCGACTTGATAGATGCAATTAGGCGAGTATAGTCTTCAATTTGCCTGCATAGAGAAACCAAATTGATAATGAAGGGCAATTCTAAGCAATTCAAACCATGTTTGCTACTTCTCGTAAGCCTAAACTTCAACAAAAGGCTGGAAATAATTCGGTAGTGTCAGTGAAGAATTACCCGGATAACCTTTCTTCCCTTGTTGCTATATAACCGATTGCTTCAGACCAAGTAAACTCCACATGGAACCCAAGCCCAACATCCACAAAGATCCGCCTTGTATCAGGGCTGCAAAAATAGATTGAATCTCTAAGTCGCGGATAGTTCAAGTTCTAGCACCAATTATCTGCTTCTTCGGGAAATTCGAAATATATAGGGAATAAATAATGAACCTACACATCTGCTTGCATGTACACTTCAGATCCCAGATTGACTAAAGACCTGAGGCTGGTCACACTGTTTTTCTCTAGATTCTCTATATTCTTCCTCAAATCAGAGCTGAAGTACGTTACCAAATAGTTAAGAAGAAAATCCAGGATCAAATACCATCGCCCGTGTTTTGTGTTGTGTTGGGCTAAAGCAGTAATAATAATAATAATTTTATTCACAAGTATTGGATGAAGGATACAAAACTTTTTGTTGTTCAAAGAGCTTGTCCCTGCACACATACACACAGAATAGTCAATTTGTCTTCTTTTTTCGAGTAGAGAGCCTAGGAAATAAGAAAATCACAATGGCACTCGCCACAATCTTTTAATTGTCTAAAGAATCAGAAGGTTCTGAACAATGTGATTAATATTACCTTGCTTGTCAACCTATAAAAATAATAACCAATGATAAAAACATGAGCATAAAGAAAAATCCTACCTTTCTGCAATAGCACGGACAAGATCTGGCTTTAGTCGACGGTCAACAAATTCCTCAAATCTCTGCACCTTTTCTGCTCGGCTCTTGTCCATTATAGTCTACAAACAAAACAAAGTTGATAAACAGGGACTGTTATTCTGAAATCTCTTTTCTCTGGAGCTCTCAGCTGCTGAAAACAAACGAAGAGCAATCAAATTAGCTGAATCTCTTCTACCTTTTCTTTCTGTATTCTTCTGAAATCGCCTTTCTCTTTTTCTGCTTTTCTTCCCCTCCAATTGTGTGAGGTTTCCCTGGGTCATATGCAAACATAAAGGTTACAACCCAAATCTAGATTCTTGCAATGTTTCTTCATCAAGATTTGAACAACTTCATTATAACGCAAAGTTTTTTTTTCTGAAAAAATCTACTATAAATTGTTTTAGGTATTAGTACTATGTCTTTCAAAATTTTCCAACCTAGATGGTTTCAATTTCATCCAGTCCTCTAAATGGAAATTTTCTTCTTCCATATATAAAAAAAAAAAAGAATTGCTAGGGTTTGATAGAAAGAATTTGTACTCATTTGAGAGCCCATATATCTTATTATAACTAGCTTATCCTGGCAACTAAAGTGATGTTTCTCATCATGATTTGACACATTTATACATACACACACAACACAACTAGAAATGTTTTAGATTTTTGCAACTATTTGAAAACCCATTGAGAAAATCTGTCTCAGACAAAAACCAAAAAGAATACCAATACCCAGAAGTTGAAAGAATGAACTTAGCATCTCCATATCCTCACTTGAATGAAACAAAGAAGTATGTAGAAGATGATCAAAGGTAGATTCTTTAGATGGAATCCGAGTCAATTGTAACATTGAAAAGTAGACATGATTTCTACACTATATACTGACAAAAATCAAAGTGTATCCAATGGGTATGAAATACTGTATCAATCTGCAGATTGTAAATAATACTGCAGGGATAGTAAAAAATGGTACCTGAGCGGAGATGCGGCTGTCCGGTGACTATCTGCCTGAGGTAAGGACTGCCGTCAGCTGTCTGCCCTGGACCTGCCGAACTGGAGAATGGAGACTGGAGACTGGAGACTGGAGACTGGATTCTGGAGAAGAACTGAACAAGACTACTGAACAAGAAGAAGAAGAAGACCGCGACTATGAAGAAAGAAGAAGAAGAAGAAGTGGGCTACTGGGGCGGGTAGCACGTCGATCGACCGAACGGCGGGTCGATCCTCGAAATTATAAGAAAGAATGTAATTTTTTGTGGGAGCGAGTTACATCAGTTATTTTTTTACCCAAAATTCGACTAATTTTATTTATATTTATTCAATTACAAATTTAATTTTTATGACTTTTTCTTCTAAATTATTATTATATTGATATATTTTAAATAGAATCCAATTTTCAAATAATTATCAATCAAATTAATATTTTTATTTTAAAAGTCTAACTTTTTATTTAAAAGTCTAACTTTTTATTTAAAAGAAAACATGAATAAAAATAAAATATAATAATTTTAAATACCAATAAAATAAAATAAAAATATCTCACTCCATACCCATACATTTCATTTTGAATGATGCAAAGGTGTGTAATATCTAATATAAGTGTTTAAAAATTCGATAAATCGAAACGATAACTAACCCGGCTAATCGATTCTAACGTTCTAGTTAATCAATTTTTTTTTTATCAGTTAAACAATTCGTTTACGATTGAACAATTTTTCAACCGGTTTAATTTTTATTAGTAATAATTTAATTATATATTTATATTAGTTATTTTTGTAAATATTACAAAGTAATATTTAATAATTTAATTATATGTATATTAATTATTTTTAAATTATAATCAGTATAGAATTATTTTTTAAAAATCATTTTAATTAATATATTTATTATTTGAAAATGGAAACACTTAAAATATATTATATTGTTGCAATTGTAACATTCTTTTAAATATATTTATAAAATAAATTAGAATATATTGTATTACCTACTATATTATAACATAAATAAATTAACATAGTAAATAAAGATTTTGAAAAAAAATTATTTAATAAATTTAATAATTAATTTAAAAAATTAAATTAGCTGTTCTCGATTAAATCTGATTAACCGATCGAAACCAGTAAAACCATATAAAACCGATACCGATCGGTTTGTAAAGTAAAAGGTAAAATGGGACTTAATCGGATTAGAAAAATCAACATTTTTACGTTAAGATATAAGAACATCAAATAATTTAGTATTTAAAAAAATAGTTATATTAAATCTTAATAAAACCATTAAACATTCAAACAAAAATTAAAAAAAAACTAATAAAACCCATTAATTTTACAAGGGTGATATTGAAGGCATACTACTGCAAGAACATTTTATATGAAGTGACTAGAAATCTGTCATCACGATGATGAAATTAAAATTTGAGAAAAAACAGGAAATATAAATAGTAAAAGAAACAAGTTTGACATTTATTAACTGAACCTGGAGCTGTTTCTTTTGCTCCACCACTTCTTGTTGTTCATCATTTTGTCAGCAGCATTATTTTCATTTTCATTTTCAAGCTTGTGTAGAATAACTTTAGTTTCCCTCAATCTTCCACTATAATCCTTCTTCCATGATTCAAACACCTGTTTCAACCTCCTCAGCTCTCGATCAGGGTCCAAACTGGCCTCCACCTGACCCGATTTCACCTCCACCAAGAACTTCGCATCGTCCCCAAATACTTGACTTCTCTGTTCCAACTCTTCAGCCAATCGACTTATAACACTCAATCCCGTACTCATTGGCCTCCACTGCAGGTTATTATTACTATTACTATTACTATTCTCCCAACTCTCCTCGTTGTTTAGATTTACAGATGCATCCGAATTTCCATCAGAATCATCTCCTCCTCCTCCTCCTGCTGCTGCTGCTGCTGCAGATGAACTCATCAAGCTCTTCTTTGCTATGGAAAGGCTGGACTGAAGTGACTTCATCTGTTTCTGCCACACTTCTTCCATGGATTTCATTTTTAGCTCGTATTCAGACCATCTGCTCTCGTATTGCTGGAGCCGTTGGAGGAGAATGTCGTTTTCCTCTTCCTTTTCCCTCAGAGCAGCCTCCGATTTTAGAACCCGACGTTGAAGCTCAGCTAGGATCGACGACTTCACTTGCACCTCTTCCATATCGTTTGCCTGTAAAACAAATCACAACCTTAATCAGTTGAATGAATGAATGGATGAATGCCAACTTTATTCAAAATACAAGATTTATTCATCAACCAACTAATTAACTAACTACCTTTGTGCCTCTGTATTGCAATGAACCACCTATGTCTCCTGAGCATCTTCTCACTAACCAGCCACGTAGAACTGTAAAATAGTAGTCAAATTTACAATTATAATGATACATATTGGCCATTTTTTATGTATGATGGGTAATAACCAGAGTTCATTTTCTTACCTGATTGTATACAAACCGAAGCATTGCGAACTTCTAAATAAATATTCCTTGAAATCCTTCCTCTAATGTGTTTCTGTATTAACACAGCAGCTCGATGCCTCTGTAACGTGACAGTAAATTCTTTTCTTGTTTTTTCACCCCGGGAAACTGAAATTGAAACGTAATGGATATTAAAAATTAAAAAGAAAAACTGAAAGACAAAATAAATAAAATTAAAGGCATGCATACATGATTGAAGGGTAATAGCTAGTCTCTTCAGTTCCTTAAAGTGACAGCGAGCTTGATGACCTCGAGAACAGCTTTGAACACGAAGTATACCGTGCAAGGTATGGTTTCTTATATCTTCAAGCACACCGATCTACATTATTCATTCCAGCTCTTTTAAATTGTTAGGAAATGAATAGTGAAAAGGCAAAACAAGAAGACATGTAGATTACACAAGAATTGATGGATCATTGGCAATTAAGATTCTTCATTTTTACCTGGCCAGTGCGGAAAAATAATTTTGTATAGCCAACTTGATACATCTCGGGAAGAATATTAAACTGATGAAGAATAGCAACTGAAACACTCAGTGGATCTTGGGGAGCAACACTATCCAAATGAAGAAATCCATACCTGATGCAGAAACAATGTACTAACTGAATCAGATGAGAGTAGTATAACGAAAAAAAGAGTTCATTGGAATATTATTAGTCTTTACCTTCCTGCAAACTTTTGATGAGACATTCTGGTTGGAAAGCCAGATCTTGAGATTCGAACAACCTCTATAACCCCACAGCACCTTAGTTGCTGCAATATGAGCCTTTGATCATAAATTCCCGGAGATTGGTAGTTATTGGGCTTGATACAGCGTATAAAATGCGGTGTAGTACTTTCCAGACGTTGCATCAATTTGAATAATTGGCCCTATAATCAACAAAAAGTGTCAAACAACTAATAAAATCCCAACAAATCAGTTATTTTGAACTTTTATTCTCACTCAATAATACTCACTAAAAAACAGAGGTATTTTGTATTAGCAAAGGAAGTAGATACCTTAAACTTTGTGGCAACACTTAGCTTCTGGGATTCTGCACCACCTGATTTATGTAATGCACCAACCACTAGCCTTTCGGATTGCGCAAGCAGATAAGAAGCAAATACTTTAGGCAGACGGTTATTGCATGAGGATAGAAGTTGAATTGAATCCAAATGCAACAAATCTCGGTTCTTCTCAAGAAACCCAGTGGTGTCATACATAACCTGCAATATCAAATTTCCAGGAAACATAAACATATATAGATTAATCAAAGTTTTAGTGAATTTCTAAATATATAATATTACCTCGCCAGCATAGTGACTGATAGTGAAAGCTTTGCCTCGTTCTCCTCTAAAACAAGAATTAGAATTTAAGTGTTGCTTGAGCTTGTTTGCAAAAGTCAAATCTGTACCATTTGGAAAGGTGGACTCTTCATCTAACAATGATAATAGCCCCAGTGGTTTCTACATCAAAATTAAACAAGTCAGATGGATGAATGGCATAAGATTTTAAACTATCCACAAAAGTGTTAATAACTATGAATTTAATTATTCATATCTTCTCCTGGCAAGCATCCTATAGATATTACTTTCCAAAATCAGCACTAAAATTAAGAGTACAGAACAATTTTGAGGTTTCAGTCACGAAAAGAAAAAAACAAAAAGATTAAATACATGGGGTGGGTATACATAAAAAATACTGTGTAAGAAAAAAAATCATAAATTGATCAAAACGCTATTTACATGCATAAATTCATGCTAATTTAAGTACGACAAGATATAACAAAAGATTATATATGGTGACATTCTTATTAGCACGTTATTACCTTTTCAAATAAATTCAGACAATCTTGGTTGTCCTCAAATTCCACTTTAGCCCAATCAATTCCATCTTTTACATATTCCTGTAGAGGAAATTTTATATTAATTAATAATAGTTTAGCAATGCAGTTTAGAAAACAAAACATCACTTATAAATTCTAGATTCCAAAAACATTATAAATATTTACCTCTTGCTCCAGCTTAAACAAGTGTCTATTGAAGTGTTGTTGAAGCCTTTCATTGGCATAATTTATGCAAAATTGCTCAAAACTGTTCCTCTGAGATAATTGAACAAAATCAACGTCAGCTTCAGCATACAAAATTTCCATTAAACCCAAAACAGAATAACATATTAAATTATTTAATCACGCAGAAGAACCTACATCAAAGGATTCGAAGCCATAGATATCCAGGATGCTGATGGATCTGCCCGTACGACATTTGCCAACAGCAAGGGACTTATTAATTTGTTCAACTAGCCAGTCAAACAAACAAGAATAGATTGATTTTGCCAAAGCATCTCTTGCATCAATGCCCTGGAACAAAAAGAATAAAGTTTCATCATAATGATAAAAGATTGTTGTCTTCACAACTCCATGGCAAAACTTGATTGAAACAAATTTTAAGAAAAAGAGTATTGGTAATAATAAGGAAAAAGGTCATCACAAACGATGGTTATTGGTTAGATAATAAACTCTCCACTTCTAAAATTTAAGAAGCCCAGTCATGAAACATACAAAGTTGAGATAGCATGACATCATTCCTCACAGAAAAGTATTACCTGAGAGAGTGTGAGCATTTGCACAATATTATCGTTTCCCACCCGCATTGTTCGAGTTGATAAAGCTAGCTTTAACTCTGTGTTGGTACATCCAATCAATTTTGCAGCAGTGGCTAGACCTGAGAAACAGGAAGACCATATTTGTTAATTAATTGAATGACAGTGAAAACTAGTGCTTTATGCCCATTCATTAGCCACTACCAAAATAGAGATATATAAACTTTGTTTACATACATCTAGCAGCATTTCTTTAGTCTTACAAAATGTTCTTAATTTCTCTCTTCTTTCAACATATGTTCAAGAAATGAAAATCCATGAGGAAAGAAAGCTGCATAAGAGTCTGGCTCCATTGAACCCTCAATGCCAGCAAGGAAAAAACAGTCTCCAGAAAATGTGCTAGAACTAGTTTAATAAAGATATAGAAAACAAAAGATGAATTTACTTTATGATGACAGTCAGAATTTATTAATTTAATAGTTTGATTTTATGTGGTGAAGAGAAGAAAAAGATATGAAAACATAGATATGGAAATTAATGCTGAATTACAGTACCCAAAATCAGTACCTTCATTTTCAACAGGTTCAACATGGTTTTCGTTATCTATTACAGTGAAGGAAATATTCCCCAGCCACAATACCGCAGCGATCATAGCAAATACATCCTCTTGATCCTCTTTGCTAACATGGACAACATCCAGAGCTTCCTGAAGGACGAAATTGACCATTAAGTAAATTCAGATAAGGTTTGGACAACAAGAACTATTTTGAAATACATGGAGTCCTAATTGCATTTTACAAGTGCAGATTAGAGATGAGATAAAGATCAATCAACAGTTTGATTGAATAATGTACCTGTACAACTCGAAACTCTTCAGAATCGTCAACCCCAGGAATTGAAAAGCAATTGCTTTGCCTCAAATACTCATATTCACTTGCATCCATTAGATTTAGTTTATCTGCATAAGAAGTAAAAGGATAAGAATGAGGGTAAGTAAGTATTATATACAGTAAGGTCACAGTTAAATATTACTCCATGTTTTTTCTAGAAAAAAAAAAACATTGCTCCATGGTATTAACAGCATCAGGTGTTAGCATTTGCAACCCACTTATAGTTATAGCTCAAAAAAAAGGATATGGACGGATGGAAATGAAACTTAGGATGCATTGAGAAAAATTATACTTTTAACTGCCTTAAAGAAACATTAGGAGATCAAATGAAAGTATGGCATGCACCTCGAAGTGCAGAAGGAGCTCCAGAACACAATTGATAAAATATATGATAGGACCTTTCACCTTCTGTGCATTGAACTACTCTTGACTGTCAAGATTCGGAATTATATTAGAGTGTTAATAATTTTAATTAGTCCTCAATTGAATGTACATGTGTTTAGCAGATATACCTTCTCTAGTAGAACTGCACAACATCAAGGACCATTATTAATCAGGAAGAACACATAAAAGAGTACACAAGTCAATTTTTGGAGAAAACTAAAAGAAGGGGAAATAGTTATTATCATTAATTGATTCAACAAGCTTACACGTCTGAATATTGGCACCCGTTATTTTTCCAGTTTCACTGAAGTTAATCTCAATCAGCTTTCCCTGTTATAGGCACCAAAGGTTATTATACTACATGCATAAGAAAAATGGTTTTCATAATATAATCCAAACAACTCACAAAGCGACTTGAATTATCATTTCTAGATGTTTTTGCGTTGCCAAACGCCTCTAAGATCGGATTAGTTTTCAGTATCTCAAACTCTATGCCACTACCACCTCCAAGAGCAGCAAGATATTGCATTGCTATTTTTGCTGTTTCAGTCTTTCCTGCTCCACTTTCGCCACTGCACTCAGAAACAATGTACAATCATTATACATACGGGATTAAACTATCAACCACAAAATTTCCTTTTCAAGAAATCCACTTATTACTTATAAATCAACAAAAGCATAAGATGTTGCAAGCCATTTCCTAATTAAAAAACATAGTGCATAGGTCGGTTATCAGGCAACTTAATTCTAGTAACTGTGTTCTAACCACTGGGACATAGTTAAAACAAGGAAATAAAATGAATTGTGAAGTGTGAACATATAAGTTCAATTTACCTTATAATAATAGATTGGTTCACTTCATCTGTAGAAGAGCAGACAAAAAAAAAAGCATGGTGAGAATTCTACACAAAAGTTCAATTGGTATAAGAAAACAAAAGCCAAAAGAACACCTCTTCTCATTTCACTTATAGCTGCATCAGCTATTGCGTAGACATGAGGGCTTTCTATAGATTTACGTCTATATGCTTCTATATAATGATTTCCATACAATGGAACTTTCTTGAAGGGATTAATAGCAACCAAGACAGGTCCTGCTTTTGTCTGCAATATGGATGACAGTTTAAATATGGAAGATGAGATTTCCTAAATGAATTCACAAAAGAAATTAAATGTTGAGCGCTCACATAGATGATATCTCGATCATATCTATACTGAAGATTGTGCAGTACAGAGGGTTCATGTAAGTAACTCAGTTGCATGAGATCATCAACTCCATCCAGAACATCAGGATTCGCTGGTAAAAGCCTCTCAGAGAGTACCTTAAGTACCTGAAATAAGACATGACAAAATGGTAAGTTACTTGAAAGGCGAAAAACAAGCATATTAAGATTTTGATTAAATTGCTTACTTTTCCATCTGCAAAAGATATCACAGATTCTGTCCCTGAGATTGACAATATCTTGCCTAGCTCCCAGTTTCCATCAGGTTGTAGCAACCAAGATTGAGGTTTCTGTAAATGGAAATTTAGTTAATACGTATAAATATGTACGACATGCACGTACACCGCCTTATTTTAGATGCCAGTGTCATTGAAAAATTGCTGGAATTGGAAAAGAATAACGAGAGAAAAAGGAAAACTCAATACCGTACTTTTTTAATAGTGTATGTGTTTGTGTCACTCCACTTGGATTTGGTAATTGCTGAATGTGATAGAGATGCTGATTCCTGATCATCATCATCCCCATCCCCAACCCCAACAGGAGTTGTTTGTTTGCCAACAACCTGTAATCTGCAGTAAGGGGATTCATCGCAGTCCTGATCCATGGTGTTCTTAGCATTCACATTGCGCCCAACATTAATATTCCCATTTCGAAATCTGGAATCCACAGCATAAGTGTTTTCCGTTTGAAGAGGGTTGTTAGGCAACCTAAAATGAACTGGCAAAGAGTTCATTGTCTTAAGGAGGAATGGAGAGTCCTGAATCTTCTGTGACATTTGCTCTACTAAGGGAGAGGGGTCTCAATCACTGGACAAGCTTTGACAGGAACAACGTGACAATAATTCAAGATAGAGAGAAAAGCTAACTTTCCCCCTTCAAAAAGGCTAAATCAAGCTTTATTAAAGAACAGTTCCTTTTTTGCCAAACTTAATGGAGGGGCCATGAATTGGAAAACCGACCATACTGTACCTCAACAATCAGTTTGGCTGTCATCACTAGAATTTGAATACTAAAGTAAAGCTAGAGAAATCTGACAAAGTAGCAGTAAAAAAACACAGAAAGGGGTTGTATAAAATTAGGCCGCCAATTTCTTCAGATTTAAACTCTTCTAGAGAGAAATTCAGCGTGAGTTCCTCCAGATCAATTAATTTGAGACCTGTAAATCATGCGATAGGTCTATCTATTTTAAGGAGTCATTTCGACTACAAGTTTATAGATGAAGTTCCAGTAGAAACTGACCTGATAAGAAGTAGATTGAGCCGTTGAACGGTAGCCGATACGAGAGAAAACTGAGGAGATGAGGAAGGTTTTCGCTTGAATTTGAATGTGGAACGGAAGAATAGATAGAGAGAGAGAGAGAGAGAATGGGGGTAGTAGAAATGAAACTCGAATTTCAAAATCTCACAGTGAGCGCGAGAGAGATAGAGATAGAGAGAGAGAATAAAGAGATAAAAATGTAGCAGCTTTTGATTTGATGCTCTTCTTCTTCACTCCTTCAACACTACATGCATATCTATCTCTCTTTCTTTCAAATTATTTTGCCACCCAATTCTTTTTTTGAATTTTTACACTTTCTCTTCCCTATATTTCCGCTACAATTCAATCAAACCTTATATAATTCATTTTAAAATTTAATAATTTATTATATTATTTTGTATTTTAATGTATTTTAATTTTATAAATTAATTAGAAGAGTGATAATAAAATTGAAATTTGTGGAGAAAAATGAAAAGAGAGATAATAAGGGGAGGGTTAATTCAATGTCACATATAAGGTAAGGAGGAAGGGTTGATTCGATGTTAGTAGTAATTTTATTTTTATGTATAAGTCTCATTTTATTACTGAAATACAAACAATAAAAATAAAATTTTATTATTTTAACAGCCAATTAAATTATGTCACTTCATTTTACACACCAATTTTCTCTTCCCAATATTTCTCAATTAATAAATACTTTTTATAAAAATATCAAACCATAACCTTAATCGCAACAAAATTATATTAATATATACAGCAATAATTTAAATCATTATTCAAAAATATTAGTAATTTATACACTATATAAATTTAAAAAACAGATTATTATCTAGATTCTTAAATTGTGATATAAGAAAATATATATATATATATATATATTTATTTTTTTTACTAAATGAAGTAAAAATTAGATCATAGTAGTTCAGAAAATAATCTTTTATCAAAAAAAAATCATTACATCGTAATTCTAAACAAAATGTCAATTTTAAATAGGCTATATCGGGAAATTTGACGACATAACCCGACATAACCCTCGTAAGAGGGTTATTTCCAAATTTAGCATAGGTTAAATAAAATTTTCAAATATAACATTTTCTCTATACAAAAAGACATTATTGCCCTTAAATAATAATAAAAAAACAGTGTCTTTCCTTTCTCCTTCCCTTCTCCCCTTTAATTTTCACTCTCTCTCCTCTTTTGATATTTCTAAACTACCTCCTCTCCGACGACGACCAATCCAAACCCACGACCCACCTCTCTCCGACGACGACCAATCCAAGCCCACGACCCACCTCTCCCCGACGACGACCAATCCAAGCCCACGACCCACCTCTCCCCGACGACGATCCAAGCCATGAAACCCCACCGCTCCCCCGACCTCCGGCGACTGTCCAAGCCCCCGACGACGATCCAAGCAGAATAAAGAACGATCATCGCTACGAAGATCGATCCAACAAAATTAGGCTTCAAATACATCGTCGAAGGTTGACTGAATCATTTTGGGTTTAAAATACATTTGTCGAAGACTGTTGCAGGCGACGGTGCATCTGTCGCATGCGACTGCGCATCTGTCGCAGACGACTACGCAGTCGCATGCGACAGATGCACAGTCGTCTGCGACAAATGTATATTCCACCGTAAACCAATCAACCAAGCTCTAAAACCATTCATCCACGACCTAACCTACACCCTAGACTCTAAACGACGAAACCTTAAACATTATTTCATCTCAGCGGTGAAACGACGAATGCGACGAAGGCAACGGAAACACAGAAAACTAACCTGAATGTTGGAGACGTTCCGGTTTCCTTGGTTTTGTTGGATCGTTCTTCGCAGCGATGATCGTTCTTCGTTTTACTTGGATCGTCGTCGGGGGCTCAGATAGTCGTTGGGGGTTGGGGGAGAGGTGGGGTTTCGTGGGCTTGGATCATCGTCGGGGAGAGGTGGGGTTTCGGGGGCTTGGTTCGTCGTCGGGGAGAGGGGGCTTGGATCGGTCGTCTTTGGGGAGTGTTTGGAAATATGAAAAGTGGAGAGGGAGGGAAAACGGCTGAAAGGGAAAAGGGAAGGAGAAAAGAAACTGTTTTTTTTTTTAAATTAAGGGCAATAAGGTCTTTTTGCATAGGGAAAACGTTATATTTGAAAAAATTATTTATCCTATGCTAAGTTTAAAAATAACCCTCCTATAAGGGTTATTTCGTCAAATTTCCCGCTATATCACTATATGCCTCTCAGAATGTACTTAAAGAAATATTTATTTACTCCTTTCACAATCTATAGTTTTATAAAAATAAGTCTAAAATTATTGAATCTCTTAATTTATTTAATATTTAATTTCTTTTTATTTTTTTTTTTTGTAAAACGACTTAGTATTATCTTAATAAAAATTCTCAAAAAGAAAAAAAATGGATTTATCATTCTAACCGACCTTCAGAATGAAAAAATAAAAACATTCAAAATTACTAGTTTGATGACTTATTACAATTAATTATAAAAATCTATCTCATTTTAAATATTCTAACTTTCGTAACTTCCGAGTATTTGATACCCCATCTTTCGCATAACTCTCAATTCTTGTCGATGAGAGCCCGACAATCAATCATAGCATTCTTCCACACTTTTACGAAATCTCCCGTAGATTATAGAGTTTCTTTCCCTATGTGTGATAGATAACCGAGTCAAAACCGCATTTTAATATACTTGCTGGAAATTTATTACCCTTAGTTTTGTTTTGGACAACAACTCTGATTTCCTCCCACGCTTCCAAAAAGCTCAATAAATCTATAGCTGAGATGAACTTGCACCACACTAGCTTAGTAAATGCACAACTGCCCAATAAGTGGTCAATAGATTTCTCGTTCTCCTCGCAAAGTAGGCAACAAACATATGGACTGTCCATGTATCAATAAATTCGATCGCAAGTATTTAGCCTTCCACAAAAAATCAACCAAAGAATAAATTGATGTGTCGGGATGACCTTCGGAGACCAAACAAGTGGAGTCTATTCAACAACCTGCATTTTTTCCCGAATAACATTCCATACCTTACTGGAAATTAACTTTTTATACACTTTGCTCTGTTGTGTAATTGAATTGAATGTTGTTGATGCGGTAATAATTTTTTTTATTTGTATCTTATGTTCCTTGGAATCACTCTAATATTTAATTAATTTTAGAAATGGGTCAGAGTATAAGAATATATATATATATATATATATATAATCAATAAAAACAATAGTCTAGATTTGAAGTTGAAATAATTGTTTTTGTTGTCAAGTGTGTAGTCTATGTTAAATATTAACATGGGACAAACAGTTTCAAAAGTTATAATTATAATTATTATTATTAATGTCATGAAATAAGTTAGTTCAAAGGTAAGAATCTTGAATATGTGGGAATGTTAATTTCTTAATTTATATTAATTGTAGATTCAATCTTCAAATCTAATGCATTGTGATGAGATTTGAGTAATACAAATTGATTTTTAAAAACTCAAATTAAAACAGCTACAGTACTTCTAGAACTCTTTATGTTTTAAAAAATAAAAGTAAAGACAAGTAATACTATTGAGGAATATAAATGATTATAGATGGTAACCAATAGCTACTTTATAAGGACAAATTTTGTAATATCTTTGTTTTAAGTATTAAAACTATTTTTATTTTATATTTCATCAATCATATATTATGCATCTTCAATCTCAAACCATATGCAATCATATACAGTATACATACACTGAATTAATTAAAGATGTAATTTATATTTATATTGATGAACTAACAAAAATAAACCAAACTTTAATAAGAGATCTGAAATATTGAAGAACATTAGGGTGCCTTTTTGTCTTTTCCTTTTTTAAAATCTATTATTATTTTTCAAGGGAAATTTGATGAAATGGCCCTCATAAGAGGTCTAATTCCAAAAAAGGCCCACGGTTGATAAAGTTGGCAAAAAGGGCCTTTTTGCCCTGTGAAAAGTTTGTAATACCCCTTGCGCCTGTTTTATCGCTCAATTACGAGAAATGTATTTCTCGCACTTGGTATTTCTCGCATTTGGTGCTCAATTACGAGAAATGTATTTCTCGCATTTGGTATTTCTCGCATTTGGTGCTCAATCACGAGAAATGTATTTCTCGCATTTGGTATTTCTCGCATTTGGTATTTCTCGCATTTGGTATTTCTCGTCTTTGGTATTTCTCGCATTTGGTATATCTGAGTATATATATTGAGATTCGGACATTTCTCGCTAGGGTTTCGAATCGATCTACAATAAACTACGAAAGAACAATCTCCAATAGAAGACGCGATCGTGATGCATTCATCTATGGATATCAGATTAACACACATACATGACGACGACTCAAGACAAAACGCCTTATCATCGGAGGCTCCACTTGCCCCCGTCATCGTCGAACGCAATGTTCGCTCCGACCTCGACACCACACTTCCAAAGGCTTGTATGTATTCTCTAGCTAGATCTTGTTCTTTCAAATTATTAAATCTTTGAGATTGGGTCTTTCATCAAATATGCAGACTTGGCTAGATAGGTCAACTGGGTTTGAAGGAAATGGTTGGTATTATATGAGATTAGAAATTCGAATCCCTAAAGTTGGATCTTTTCTCTCTATGATTAATTGGGTTTTTTTCGTTTCTTCTTTAGTTCTAAGAGTTTTCGTCTTATGTATACAGGATAAAATGAATCACCAAAGATGTTATAACAACAGACAAGGAACGAATCCGGGAGATACACTACCGAAAAAGGTGGATGTAAGTATCGAGATGTTTCTTAGGTTGCTGGTTGTTGGATTTCTACAAAAATAAATTTGATTGTCTTACATATACTTCAGATATTCATACTCTTGTGTTTTATCTGCCAATTAATCACAGGCCTACTGAAAATGTTGATCTTGATAATGTAGAACAAGTTTCATTGAATACACAATTGTCATCTTCTAATATTGGATTTAGGCTTCTCCAAAAGATGGGTTGGAAAGGAAAAGGTCTTAGGAAGGATGAACAAGGTAAATAAACATCAGTTCTCATATTGAAGTAGATTGATTATAATATGTTATAGCAAGGTTTTATGGGTGAACTGGCTCTCAACATAGACACTAGAATTGAACATTTCTTCAGGAACTTCATTGTTTGTGCATCTGTTATGTTTTCTCTATCAAATAATTGGGTAGTAAATTATTTTTTTGGTTTATATTAAGGAATAATTGAGCCAATAAGGTCTGGTATGCGGGATGCAAAATTGGGAGTTGGAAAACAGGAAGAGGATGATTTTTATACTGCTGAAGAAAATATCTAAAGGAAGAAACTTGACGTGGAGTTAGAGGAGACAGAGGAGATTGCTAAGAAACGAGAGGTATGCTTTTTGCAGTTTGTATGCGTGCATACCCGGATAATTGGAGATTGATGCTTGCTTTTTTTTTTTTACAAAACCAACATTTATTAGCAGAAGGCAGCACATATTTCTTTTATATGTGTGTATTTTGAGGGGAATTGGTATCATCAAGTTTGGAAGGTCTTGAGAATTTCGTGCAATTTTTATTACCAGGTTGCTTGCTTCTACTGCCAAGGTCCAAGATTCTACAAAACAAGCTAAGCCAAAAAGGGAGGCAATTGTTTTTCATTGTTACTTCTGTTGGGACTCTTGTCATTGTTGTTTCCTAATTAGGAAGTTTCTTATGTTGGCTAGATTTTAAACAGTAGCTCGACAAAGAAGAAAGCAAAGATTTCAATAGCTTCAGTTTTCGGGAATGACAGTGACGAAGAACAGTGAAATATGTTTGTTGGGTTGAACCTGAATCTGTTTAAGTTTGTAAACTATTACTGTCTTTATGTCTCTCTTTTGCATCATCTTTAAGCAAACACTATGCCAATTACAGTTTATTTATGGAGTTTTTACAGTCAGATTATTAAGTGAAAACTACAGTTTATTTGTGGAGTTTTACGGTTAGTTTCTATCCAAATATTTATTATTTTTTTTTGCTAAACCCATTATGTTATTAAAACCGCAGGCTGAAAAATATCTGTTTTGAAATAATCTTATGAATATGAAAACCAAAAACAGATGATAATTGACAAATCGTTGTCTGGTTTCATTTTACGAGTACAAATTTATAAGCATTTTTCATCATAAAATATTCACAATCTCTTAAAGTGATAGCTAAAATATCCTCTATAAAAGATACAGATTTTTCTTTATTTCATGTCAATTCGACAGACTCATGCTTCAACAACTGGAATCATGTCAATAAGAGGCTAACTATGGAGAAATTAAGAAGCTAACTATGGGCCTTGATAAGAACACAAAAACTCCTTGCGGCTTTTGCTTTGTCCTGTAAGAATTGTTGACATTATATATGTTGGTATTAGATATAAACCCTTTAACCATCTACTTTATTTATTCCCCATTTTCTTGACTAGATATTTTACATATTTGAATAGCATGTTTGGTATGACCCAAAATTGAAAACACTCACATACATCAACATTCATAAATATGTTATGCGTATCACAAGAATTGAAAAGGTATATGATTCTAATCTCAGTTGTGAATCAAAAAACAAAATTGACAAGTTTTTAAAAACAAAAGAGTCCCCCGACTTTATCAGACAATAGCATTCACAGCACTTACAATTCTGGGTCATAAATCAGCACATTCCTTCCCAATTGGACCAGTAATGGCAGAACCTGATTTTTTTACCATTAAACAAATAATTGTGAGTGAATGAATGAGGCCTAAAGATGATATAGTAATTTAACACATTTTGAGCCATTTTTTACCTTTCATTTCTCTCTTAGGATTCACTATCACGCCAACATTATCTGCATAGTAACAACATATTTATCAACCAATATATTTACATATTACAATAAAAAAATTTCATATATAAAAAAGATCGAGAAGTAGGTAAGACTTAGAACGCAAATAAGTGAGTATAGTGTTTCTAAATACATCATTCATCATACCATAAACTCTATTCATTATCCCTAATACTCTTTTTCTTTAATATCTTAGTGGGTATATACAATACCCAAATACCCTTGAAAACCAATACTAAAGAAAAACTATTTCTAAATCCTCAGCATAACAAATAAGGGATTGTATCAATCAGATCGTGAAAAGAGTGGGTTCTTGTCTAACTGTTCTAGTAAAGAATAACAAAAAAATGGTTAAACAAGTAACAAGTTATAACACAAAACAAAATCAAAATATACTAAATCACCTTCAAAATACATGAACACTCCATCCTTTCGGCGCCAGGGCTTGCGTTGTCTAACAATGACAGCAAGCATGAACTTCTTTCTCAAATCAGGTTTCCCTTTCTTCACCGTCGCAATAACCATATCTCCCACACAAGTATACGACAATCGATTCAAACGACCCTTGATCCCCTTCACTGATATGATGTAGAGATTCTTCGCGCCGGTATTGTTGGCACAATTGATCATAGCCGCCACAGGAAGACCCAGTGACATGCAGAACTTGTTTCCCGCCAATCCTCCGCGACCTAAAACGCTTTATTTTTCAACATTGAATTACTATCAAGTATCAAGCATGTAGTTAACAAATAATTCTATAGAAGATGAAAACACTAACCTCGCTTCGACATTTTGGCAACTTTAGAATACAAGGATAGTGTGAAATTAGGGTTTTAGAGTATTTATATGAGAACCCTAAATTTAGGGTTCGTGGCCGGATAATATTTACCAAATGAGAAAAATACTAAATGCGAGAAATACCAAATGCGAGAAATACATTTCTCGTAATTGAGTCTACTGTCATTGTTAGAAACGCAAGCCCTGACACCGAAAGATGACTATTCCATTGTCATCTTGATCAAAGAAGGAAGAATGTTGTTGGAGGACACTCATGCCATATTGAGGGTGCCCTATTGTTTCTTGTGGATGGTCCATATCAGGAGCAGTCGACCCTCTAGCCAAATCTTCATATTTGATGAAAAAAAACCCAATCTCAAAGATCTAATAATTTGAAGAACAAGATCTAGCTAGAGAATACATACAAGACTTTGGAAGTGTGGTGTCGAGGTCGGAGCGAACATTGCGTTCGACAGTGACGGGGCAAGTGGAGCCTCCGATGATAAGGCGTTCTTGTCTTGAGTCGTCGTCATGTATGTGTGTTAATCTGATATCTAGAGATGAATGCATCGCGATAACGTCCTCCATTGGAGATTGTTCTTTCGTAGTTTATTGTAGATCGATTCGAAACCCTAGCCATTTTCATATATTTTACAAATGTCCGAATCTCAATATATACTCAGATATATCAAATGCGAGAAATAGAAAATGCGAGAAATACCAAATGCGAGAAATACCAAATAGGAGAAATACCAAATGCGAGAAATACATTTCTCGTAATTGAGCCAAATGCGAGAAATACCAAATGCGAGAAATACATTTCTCGTAATTGAGCCAAATGCGAGAAATACCAAATGCGAGAAATACATTTCTCGTAATTGAGCCAAATGCGAGAAATACCAAATGCGAGAAATACATTTCTCGTAATTGAGCGGTAAAACAGGCGCGCGAGGGTATTACAGACTTTTTACAGGGCAAAAAGACCCTTTTTGCCAACTTTATCAAACGTGGGCCTTTTTTAGAATTATACCTCTTATGAGGGCCATTTCATCAAATTTCCCATTTTTAATCCTTATATCCGAACCCCGACCCGAATCCTGAACCTATTCGGATCCGAAACCTAAACCCTAAACCTATCCGGATCCGAACCCTAAACCCCTCTCTCTCGTAACTTCAGGCTATGGTTTCCACTTTACTACTGCGAAAATGGCTCGTAAAGCTCAATCCCTCCTCAATCGATTCATTGCCATGAAATTCGACGTTAAGAAGAAGAAGAAGAAGCCAAAGGACCGGCGTCTTCACCTCGCTTCAAAGTGCCTGTGTTTTTTGGGTTCCATTGATTGGAAGTTGGAACAGTTGGATTAATTAGTATTGATATTGGAGTTCAGTTGTAAATATAGATGACCGTTGCTAAAGCTAGAATCTTCCAATCATTCATCCGTAGGGTGTCGTCTCTACACTCGCCCACCACGTCCTTCTCTCGGATTGCATACCAACTGTTCGGTGAAATGCCTTATGTGAAGCAACCCGTTAGGGAAGATCGTGCCTACCTAGTGAATATACTTAATGGGAAACCAACCAAGTATGTCCTCTGTTTATCCCTGAACTCATGTGCAAAGACACAAAATAAGCTTCTGACTTTACAAATCCATACCCAGCTAATCAAAACTGGTTTTGAAAACAACTTGTTTATAAACACTGCACTTGTTGATGCCTATGCAAAATGTGGTGCGTTAGGAGAAGCAATGAAGGCATTTCAAGAGATGAAAACGCGTGATCATGTATCGTGGACAGCAATCATAACCGGGTTTTCACAGAATAATCGCGGGGTTGATGCAGTTATGTTGTTCAAAGATATGTTGAGCTCACAAGTGAAGCCCAATTGCTTTACTTACGTTAGTGTTGTAAGTGCTTGTACTAGCCTGGAATTCGCTATTGAACTTACTACAACTCTTCACGCTCATACTGTTAAACTAGGTTGGGGTAGCAATTCTTTCTTGGTAAGTTCTCTAATTGACTGTTACTCGAAACTTGGAAGAATAGAACTAGCTGTAATTCTCTTTAGCGAAACATCTGAACACAACAATGTGATTTTGATGAACTCTATGATATCAGGATACACACAGAATCGCCTAGGAGAAGAAGCTCTGAAATTGTTTTTGAAGATGCGGAGTGAAAATATAAACCCAACGGATCATACTTTAACAAGCATTCTAGATGCTTGCGGAAACTTAGCAATCCTCCAGGAAGGAAGACAATTGCATTCTTTAGTTTACAAATTTGGTTCTATCTGCAATGTGTTTGTCGCAAGTGCTTTGGTAGATATGTACTCAAAGTGTGGCTGCATGGATGAATCTCGTTCTGCATTTGACCAAACAATAGAGAAAAATAGAATCTTATGGACTGCTATGATATCCGGTTATGCTCAGAACGGGAGAGGACACGAGAGTTTAGAGCTCTTCGATCGCATGATAGATCAAGGTTTCATTCCGGATCATTTGTGTTTCACTTCTGTACTGATTGCATGCAACCATGCCGGGCTTCTCGAAAGAGGACTTACATATTTCGATCAAATGAAATCTGTTTATAATCTGATCCCTCGTTTAGATCAATACGGTTGCCTGATTGACCTCTATGCTAGAAAGGGTCATCTTATGAAGGCGAAGGAGATAATGGAGGAAATGCCGTTTGAACCAAACTCTGTTATGTGGAGTTCTTTCTTGAGATCTTGTAAAGTATACAATGAGATTGAACTTGCATCAGTGGCTGCAAACGAGCTCTCGAAGATGGAGCCGAGTTCTGCTGTTCCGTATATTACACTCGCAAGCATATTTGCAGGGGCTGGGCTATGGAATGAAGTGGGTAAGATAAGGGAATCAATGAAACATGACAAAATAAGGAAAGGCATTACTGGATGGAGTTGGATACAGATAGACAAGGAAGTAAGATGTTTTTCTGTTCTTGATAAATCTTGCTTGCAATCACAAGATATCTGCATAGAGCTCGAAAAGCTTAACGTTGGTTTAAGAGAAACTGGATATGTTCATTAATTATGATGAACATATCATAATTGAAAAATAGGGAACAATCATACACTTTGCTATCATTTGATTAATCGGTTTTGACCAGGTTTGCCTTACAAGGATAACAACGTGACATGCAAATTTTATCGGCTCGATAAATCAATTTCTTTCGGATTGTCTAGATCTGTTTGTGGCTGGCTGGTCCATGTGCACAAGCCACATTGGTGGTACCACTTATTTTTTTTCTTCTTATCCTACTACTACTACACATTATCAGCAATTTATATGGATGGGATGCAAATTGATTGGGCTTCACTTCACTTGGTGGAGTGTTATTTGTATTGTTGTAATAGAGGTATAATAAAAGTCATATCATTTTATTTATTTAATTATTTAATGAAATTTCCTAATCTGTTAATAAAAAAGGACAACTAAGAAATTATCACGAACCGCCCTGTCAGTATTAGAAACGACACAAATAACTCCAACCGAACAAGTCCTAAGGATTAGTATTAGTAATAGTACCAGAAACATGTATAAATTCTGAAACTTCCTTTATAGATGCCAATTAAGATATAAAGTAATACGAAATGGGTCCATATAACTGCATCTAGCTTGGTATAAAGAAAAGGTCTTACTTATCCTTGTAATGGGAAAGAAAGAATATAATACAATACAGAATAGACATTAAACAATCACCTGTAAATTCTCAGCCACAAAAAAATTTCACCAAACGATTCTTATTTAATGGCATTAGAGTCCAAACATAACTTTTTTCGCTTAATCTAGTCCAAGTAATTTAATCTTAGACTATACAACTATACAAAGAATATATTTAAGTTCCAAATTTTCCTTTTAGATTTGACATTATATTTAGTATTTTAGATTATCTCCATATTAACTTAAAAGAAATTTATTCGATTCTAAAATGTCAATACAGCCCATGATGATTTATAGTTGAATGTTGAGAAGTGAGTGACTACGTGTATGATTGTAATTGGATTAAATGTTTTTTGCCAATAGAAGACACGCAAAATTGATTTCCATAATCCGCCGCCCCATTATGACGTCGTTTTCACGCGCCACTTTTTTTCTGAACCCGTAGTATATATAAAGAAACCCTCTGTTAGGTTTTCTTATCATCATCTTCTTCTTCTCCAATCTCCATTGTTAGCTTCGATTTCAGTCTTTCTATCTGAGATGACAAAAGTATATCCAAATGCCTCCGTAGTTTCTAATTCCATCAATACTGCTAACAGTAATTGTACTTCTTCATCTATGATTTCCGCATATTCCGATGAAAATTGCCGAATGTTTACGGTATGGAAGAAATCTCTGCTTTTCAATTGTGATGGATTTACCGTGTTGGATGCTAAAGGTAGTTTGGCTTTCCGCGTCGACAACTACGGATCCACCGGTGAGGTTGTTCTCATGGACGCCTCCGGCAAGCCTCTTCAAACAATCCGTCGCAAGGTATTTTTTTATTTTGTTGTAATTTGAAACAAGTTTTTGAATCCCTAATGATGAATTGATGAACTTATTGTTATTATGATCAGAGATTGAGCATGTCGGGGAATTGGTTGTTATACGATGGTGAGAAGTTAACGAATCCAATATTATCAGTTAGGAAACATGTAAGCCTTCTTTCAAACGCAAGGTCCTGTTTAGCTCATGTAAATACAATGTTATTGGGAAACAAAGGGAGATCAGTGTACGAGATTGAAGGCTCTTACACAAAGAGATGTTGTGTCATATATGATTCCAATAGGAATCGTGTTGCTGAGATCAAGCGGAAGGAGTCTGCTGTTGTTGGCGCAGCCTTTGGTTTTGAAGTTTTCAGGTTGATCATTGTAGAGCCAGATCTCATCGATTCTTCTGTTGCCATGTCACTTGTTATCCTCCTCGATCAAATGTTTGGATCTCCCAAGCGTTAAGTTCATTAATTGATTGCATCTCATCGCATTATGTAGTGTTGTTGTTTCCATTGTCACTTGTCATCCTCGTTGATCAGATGTTTAGTTGTTGTTTTCCTCCCCTCTTCATGGTGCTTTTTTTCATGGTTGGTATTCATTCAACCTTGCTTCCCTTTTTTCTTTATAAAGGGTAGAAGCTAAATGTAAGAGAAAGGTGGGGATATAGTTAGATTTGTTTGTACTATTGTTGTTTCTCTTTTGACCAAAACAAAAATATTCCATTTTCTTTCTTGTACAATGAACAATCAATCAATCAACACACAACTCACTTTGACATTATTATGAATACCCAATGTTCTTGGGTTCTAACTAACAATCAGTCCATAAACAAACATGAGTTCAGTAAATTCAAAATGGTGGAAGGAAGAAGAAAAAGAAGGCAAGATTAGATAGATAATAAATATTACATCAAAGAAGTAGGTAGCAGCTGGTGCAAGTGTTTTTTCTCATTTATCATGGCTGGCGATATCAAAATCAGAGTTACTTAAGAAACAAAAAGAATTAGCAATGAATGGTTTAGAACTGGAGCTTCCTGCAGCATAAGTTAAATTCATTAATCTTGTATGTCCTTCTCCTTGTCTTCTTCGTCTTTGCAGGCTTCCTTGGAGCTGCAGGGCATGTCTCAGCAACAGAAATAGTAATAGTAGGACTCCTAAATCCATCAGCATAAAGAAGCTCATAATCAAAATCCTCATCATAATCATCATCTTCAGCAGCGGCAACACTAACTATGTCATCTAAGAGATTCTCAGACAACAAATTCTCATCATCTTCAGCAGCAGCAGCAGCACTAACTATGTCATCAGCTTGCACACTAACAACTATGTCATCAGCTTGCACACTAACAACTATGTCATCTAAGAGATTCTCAGACAACAAATTCTCATCATCTTCATCCTCCTCATCATCACCATCACCATCACAGTCCAATACAGACGTCCAAGACTCTTTTTCTGGATCAGCATCATCATCACATTTACCACTTCCACCCAACAACTCAAAATCAAGCCTACGGGAGATCAGTCCATGTGAATCTTCTTCAAGATGCTCTGAACCCTTTACGAAAGGGTCAAATACAGCCTCTTTTGGAGTATGAGAGTTGCTGCCATCATCGCATACTGCAACCTGTGAAGAAATCAATTTCAGATCTAGCTTCGATTTCCCCATTTCCTCAGCCTCACTGTCCTTAATCGGAGTTTCAGGGATTAGTACTAAAGAAGATTTCGGAGCCTCTATTAATTTATCAACGGGTGGTTTCTGAAAGGAATCTTTCACAGCACTGGATTCAATGATGGCGTCTACTCCTTTCTCCATATCTTCTCAACAAATTTTACTGCCCGTATCTCAGAAATGCACTCACAGTGTTTTTGTCTGTTACCTATAAACCCTAATATGAGAAAAATAAATAAAGACACCTCAGAGCATAAAGGAGAATCAGATTGATTTCCCTTTTTAAGACATTAACTAAATCGAGAAATGATAAGATCTCAGTTGAGAGGAGGAGAGACAAATAACAAAGATCATACCTTTTTACGCCCAAAAGCTGAAACAGGAAGCTGTTTTGCTGGTGGGGCGGTGTCGGAAAATGATGCTAAGCGAACCAAACCACCAGCGGTGCGGTCTGGCGAAGGGAAAGAGAGATACAGAAGAAGTGTGGGGGAACTTACTAATCGACAAGTCGTGTAATATGGGGAAAGGAAGTTACTTTCCAAGGAGGCTTGTTTGGTATAAGTAATTAGTTATTTCTTCGAATATAGCCGTTTTAGAAATAAGTTTACTACTTTAAGGTCGTGTTCGGTTTATTTTTTTAAAAAAAATCAACTATAATCAAACATCACTTTATTTACTCTCACGTCACATCACTCCATTCATTAACTAAATTAAATATTTTTTATAAAAAAAAATTACCTTCAACGGATAAATTTGATTGATCTTGTACGCGAATCTTATTTATTTTGATTAATAGGTATAATACTTCTTGTACATTTAACTAAGTTTAAAATATCTCCTTAAATATTATTTTATTTTAAATTAATCCTTATACATATATTATTGTTTGAAATTGCTCTCTATACATTCATTTTTAGTTAAAATTGTTCATTATTATATATATATTTTTTTTAATTTACACAATAAATATTTAAAACATTTAAAATTTTATAAATTCATTAATTTGTGTTTTATATAAGAACAAATTTCTCTTAGGAGTAGTATATTCTTTTTTTCTAACTTCTATGACAAAGTATTCATTTTTGTTTTGAGATGATTTTTTAACTCAATTATCAAATTATGACGCATATATTATTTTTCATTTTCAGACTACGATATTACAGATTAAGACGACGAAAATGATGTTAATCATTGGTCTCCTCTATATTTAGATCATGTGTGTTTGTGTTGTGCTCCAAAACCATCTAAACAATAAAAAATATTGATGTTGGAGGAAAGAAAAATGTAAGATAGTTATATAATTAAAATGTAAATATCATGATAAATATTACGATATATAAAATATGATATTGTAATACAATATCTGTAATATGGTTGAATCAGATAGCTAGATAGAACTTATACCAAAATGACGACTAGATTTTTAGTGAAAATGAATGAGAGTGAGAATGAATTAATTTTATTTGAAGACAAAATTATGTTATTAGTCAAAATAAGTTATTATTCAAATATAAGAAGCACAACCTAGTTAGAATCTTTGGTGATTGATGGTTTAAAATTAGTTATAAAGAGTTTTTAAATTTCGACCATAAAATAAGAATTGTTATATATTTGAGTTTAATTCTTTATTTTGTACTAGTGGAAAACTTCAAATTATTTTCAACAAAAATAAATATAATAAGGAGCAATTTCAAACAAAAATAAATGTATAAGGATAAATTTAAAAAAAAATTATATCATAAAATATTTAAAATTTAGTTAAATGTATAAAGAGATTATATTTATTACTCCTATTTATTTTTATTTCTATATTTATAATAGTATTATTATATATATATATATATAAATATTTTTTTCATTAACTTAATTTTAAATATTAATATATTAATTTTTATAAATTTTGATTAATATATAATTTTAAATTTTAATTAAAATAATACTTATTAACATATTTAAAAGGAAAAAAACTCTTATATATAATAAAATTTTATTTAAATATACATATTATTAAAAATTGACTTATCTAATCTCTATTAGTAATTTGGTTAATTTGAAAAAAAGAAAAAATATTTATTAATTTAATATTCATTTTTTCTCTCTTTTTATATTAATTAATTAATTCATTTATCTCCTTTTACTATTTTTTTCTTTTGTCTATTTTTTTATTAATTAATTATGTCATTTATCTTCTTTTATTATTTAATTATTTTATTTATATTTATATTTTTTTTACTATTTTTCTTCTTACTATAACAACATAGATTATTTTAAAATTATTTGATCTCTTTTAGAGAATAATAGTTGAATATTTTAATGTATAAAGCAGTTTAATATTTACTATAATATTTAATTAGCTAGTTTATAGAATAATATATTCATTTGTCCTCCCTATAACTTTTACTCCAATTTGTATAAATATGACTAGTACATAATCTGTGTTCAACTTGTAAAAGAATAGTTTATACCGCAAATAAAATTCTTTGAAAAATATTATACAAGTAATTATTTAATAAAAATACTTAGCAAAATATAAAAATATTAAAGTATCACAACATTGAAGTACTTTATACATTATAATATTAAAGTATTACTAATTAATTTTAAAATAATTTATATTAATATAAAAAGAATAATAATAAAAAACAAATAAGAAATAATAAAAATAGATAAATGAATTAATTAATATAAAAGATAATAAAAAAATAGTAAAAAGAGTTAAAGAAATTAATTAATTAAAAAAAAGCAAAAAGCAAAAATAAATATTTAATATATAAATATTAAATTTTTAAAACACAATTAACCTTATTACTAACCGAGGCCAATTTTTAATACATACGTCTAAATGATTTTTTTTAACCATTATTGTAATGTTGTAATGAAAAAAAATAAAAAAACTTTCATTAATCATTCTAACAATAATTAATATTCACCAAATAAGATGGTCTTTGTTTAAGAGCTTGGTGTCATGGCCCATTGATATGGGGTGCACATGTCAAGCCTTTAAGGTGCATTTTTTAGAATATTTCAGGTCTTGGGTCATTTCTAGAACTCTCTAGAATCCTCTAGGAGTTCCTGGATTTTGGTTGGTCATGGAACTCTCTAGATTTATCTAGGAGTTCCCCTTTTATGAGTGAGGTCATGGAACTCTCTAGAATTTTCTAGGAGTTCCTCTTTTTGTAAGTAGGGTTATGGAACTTTTTAGAATTCTCTAGGAAGTTCCTTTTGTATGTAAGGTGGGAGAACTCTCTAAATTCTCTAAGAGTTCTCATGTATAGGTGCTAGTAGAATTCTCTAGAAACCTCTAGGAATTTTTAGGATTAGTTTAATAATAGAAGAGTCTAGAAATGTCTAGGACAAGGAAGATCTAGAATGATCTTCCCACTTGTATATAAACAAGTCTAGGTCATAGAACTCAACACTCATCAACCAATGTTCTAAACACTCAACACTTGTAATACCTCACTCTTGTAAGTAATAAACAAGATATTCTTCAAACTCTTTCTCTCTCAAGTATTCCATCTTCTTGCATATTTTAGAAGACTGACTAGCTAGGATTGTGGCAATCTAGCCTAGTGCCGCGCGGGATGAGAGAATATTCGGTGACCGAGTTTCTGCCCGTGACATTGGTCTTACTTCCAAAAGTATTAACAAAAAGTAAATATTCATAAGAACGAGATCTCAATTCGAAAAGCGCAGCAAAAAGGACACCACTTTCAAATATATAAAACCTCAAAATTTTAAAATAAAATATTTAAATGATTAATGGTATTGAATTATGTATTTTTTAATTTATGTTTAGTTTTCTTCAAAAAACTATTTCTTAAACAAAGTTTAACTCTTTTACCATATTAACATAATATTATATCGTTATAATCTTCCCTTAAACATTGTTTTAAAAGTTATTAATTTAACACTAAACTAGTTAATATGTGTATCTGAAATGCATGTGTAAAACTATATAGTGAATTAAAATAATATAAAAAATTATTAATAATCCTTCCTCCTACATTAAGAAACAAGCATCTTAAGAAATTTAAGACTAGTATTTTTAATGAAACATATTAAATTATTAATATATGAGTAAATATTCAAATTTTATCAAATAGTTTGTTATATATATATATATATATATATATATATATATATATATATATATATAAATATTAAGTTGTATAATTTTTATATTTTTTACTTTAACAATTTTTTTTTTTCATAATAAAAACTTATTGTGTTAGTACATAATTTGATGAGATGACTCTTGTAACATCGGAATGTGTTTCATTTTTTTATTATTATGTTTTGTTTGTACGACATTCATTTTAGCCGGATTTAATTTGTTATCTCAAATTTTTGTAATTCGAGTAATACTCTCGATCTTTGAAAATTTCTCGTACCTTTCAATTGTGTTAATGATAATTTTTTGAATTTGTACAATCTTATCTTTTACGGTAGAAGATATGCTATTGTTAGATCTAATTTATTTTTATGAGTATTATTATTTTGATAATATAGGTAGACAGTCAATTATAACATAATTTTTTCGACGTTATTAACAACTTTCAGATAAAGACAAATTTTACCGCTTGTTCAAAATTTTGGATAAAGAATTTTTCAACGCAAGTTCATTAATTTGTTATATTTGTTATATTTCATCCATAATTGATTCATTATCATGAAACTCAAATGAGTTTTTGTTTGAAGTAGTAAAAATTAGTGTTGTTCAATAATTTCTATTAATATTTGTAAATTTGTACTATTTAACATATAAAAATTTATTTAGTTCATTTAAATTTGTAAATGTTATTTTATATTATTGGTAAATTAATGTTTGGTATGTTTATATATTTTGTATCATATTGAATTTATTACAAGTACATCTTAATTTAAATAAGTGCATTGTTAATAAAATGAATTATAAGATAATTGAAATGGCATTAATTAAAGGCCATCATTTGACATTTTGTATAAAAAGAAGCCACTTGGGTTGAACTTACTTGGTCTCTTTGATTCAATTGAATTCAATTCTCTATAGAGTCCGTCTGAACAAGTCTGCTATGAGTTGCAGTCTGTTTTGAACCATTTCTCATCAAATTAACAATTCCTATAATTCCGCCATCTCACATAATCCCTTCCCCTTAAATAGGAAGAGATATTCCTGGTGCTAATTCATCCCCATAACCGCAAACTCATCTCTCCACATTCCCATTCCCATTCCCATTTCCAATTCTCTATTCTCTCCGATTAACAAAGCGTAAACATAATAATAATATTATTATTATTATCTCTATTACTTTCCATACAATATTAATTGCTTACTATGGAATCGACAACAGATCAATGCCAGACGCCTAGCCTGGCTGGATTCAAGGGCAGAAAACCCTCCTCCTTTCGTCTCCGAAGCTCCAGCCTCAACACCCTGAGGCTTCGCCGTATATTCGATTTATTCGACAAGAACAACGACGGAATGATCACCACCGACGAGCTCAGCCAGGCCCTCCAACGCCTCAGCTACGACGCCGACATGGACGAATTAGCCACCGTCGTCAATTCCCACATCCGCCCAGGAAATATCGGCCTTGAGTTCGAAGACTTCGTATCTCTTCACAGTTCCCTCAATGACACTTTCGTCGGCCTAGAAGGGGATGAAGAAGAAGAGGAGGATAATCAAGTAATTGTTTTATTTTCTTTATACATACATACATACATACATTCTATTCTATTCTTATATTAAAACATTTATAATTTAATTAATTAATTAGTTGGAAGAAGGGGAGTCACAAGAGGATGTTGATCTCAAAGAGGCATTTAAGGTATTTGACGAAAATGGAGATGGATACATATCCGCCAATGAATTGCAAACCGTCTTAGTCAAGTTGGGTTTCGCCGAAGGAAGCGAGATCGATCATTGCCGGAAAATGATACTATCTGTCGATCGCAATCACGACGGTCGCGTCGAGTTCTGCGAGTTCAAGGAAATGATGCGGAAGACCGTTCTCGTTCACTCGTCTTAATACACATACATATATATATATTCTTTTTATACTATGTTTTCTTTTTCTTTGCATATATAGTTCATTCATGTGTAATTATCCTGCATTATTTATTTATTGGCATATTGCCATAATTGTCAAACTTCTATTCAAATAGTGTGTTATATATGTATAATAACATCTTTCATTTTTTCATCATAATGTATTTTAAGATTTCATATTGCTTCCTTTATTATACATATTGTGGATGGATTAATATATTACTATTGTAAATGACTCCAAATGTATCAAATAAATGTCAGCATTAATGTTTTTTTTTTTTTTTTTTTTTTTTTTTTTTTTTTTTTTTTTATCAAATCTTCAAATACTAAACATTGTAAAATCCAACATATAAATGTTGATAATAGTTTCAATACAATTTTTTTTAAGCAAGCCGTTTGTTCAATAAAAAAAGTTAACACCTATCTTTATCCGTTTCGATTTAAGAAGGTTTCAGTAAAAATCATACATAAATATTTTAATCTCAAATAAACTATAATTTATTAGTTTATAAAACAATAAATAATATATATTTTGTAGTAGTAATATTTTTAATCAAATTTGAAGAAGAAGAAGAAGAGTAGCCAAAGATTGAGCGTTGGATTGAAAGAAGAAAAGTGGATCCAACGGTGTGATGCATGATATGAGTAGATTAGAGTATAGCGTGGCATGATATAACTCCCCACACCCACCCGGCAGAAAAGGCGGTAACCTTATAACCGGTAAGTTGGTTATTTGATGAAGAAGAAATTAGTGTGAATTAATTAGATGAGGTGGTACGTAGAATATAATATTAATTGTAGATGATGGCATATAGAAGAAGGCAAGGAGTTTCCAGATCTGGAACCTTCTTCCAAGGAGAGATTCATCATCCTCATCCTCATCCTGATGATCATGATGATCACGATGATCAGACCAACTCTCCCTCCTCCTACCTTTCTCCAATGGCCGCCGCTCACACCATCAGATCATCTTCCTCCTCCTCCTCCTCCGCTTTTAACTCTTTCTCAGAACAAAGATCCAAGGTTCGTTCGATCGATCCATCGTATTCAAATCTCTAATTACATGTATGTAGTGTAGAGGTTTTATTTAGTCAACCGTAGAAGAATTAATTTGTTGCATCTCATATCCATGTTGTTACGTTTTGCATCCATTGTGTTCTTCTACATGTTTTCAATCGCTACTGAATTTGATTGGATAGATTAATTAGGAGATCTCAGTATTCGGAGGATTTCATTATTATATGCTAATTTGGATGAATGAATGAATGAATGAATTCAACTATTAAATTATTTGAACTATTTATTATTCTACCCCTCAGCATTATTTGTTGTGTGATAAGATAGATGCTTGAAACCCTAGGATCCTCCAACATACGAGTATACATCATTCCAAATTCCAAATCAGCCCAAAGGTTTCTGGGAAATTCTAGCTCAAAAGGCTAAATCAATTATTGATGATCATGATCATGATGATCATCATCCCAGTACTACATTGAGGCCTCAACCACTTACCACCATTACAGATAGCCAGGTCGATATCTGCTCCATTTTTCATTCTCATTCTCATCATCGTCATCAGAGTGAGTGTGATCTTCTCTAATCATTTTACATTCTTCAGTTCTCTGAGAACACTAGAAGACCGGAAAATCAAACATTCAGGAAAAGCTTGGATGCACTTGCCTCCTCCCTTAATCACATTGGTGACACCATAGGAAATGCTTTGGAGGTAAATACAAATATATATATTTACCTTAGTTCTAAAACAACACCTTTAGAATTCATTCTTCCACCTTTAGCGTAGTGCCTTAGGGAGGAGGAGACATGTAGATTGTTTATAGCCAGTTAGTTAAGCAAATGACTTTTAATTTTATTGCAGCTTCTTTAATTACCACCCCATTTCATGCTGTGATTACATTATTAATCTTCTTCATTGAATATGTTCTCAGGAGGGACGGACTATGGTGGAGAATAAGACAGCAGATATAATCCAAGAAACACGAAAACTGCAGATTAGGAGAAAAGGGAATTCAATTGAGGAACAGAATCAAGTCCCTGGTTTATCTAATAATCGATGGCAGCAAACCTCTGCACAGATAATGCAACAACAAATACAAAACAATCCAGAAACTCAGCTCAAGGCATCTCGCGACGTAAGGTGGCAAATTTGTATTGTATCACTTTCTTATTTTATTATTAATTTTAAACCATGACGATAATAAGATCAATCTTGAATGAAAATCCATTGAAGTTTAGATTTAGTAAGTATTGTTGATCTTCAGGTGAGACTGTCTGTCTGTTTTGGTCACACGTGCAGGTGGCAATGGCAACAGCTGCCAAAGCAAAGCTTCTTCTCAGGGAGCTGAAAACCTTGAAAGCGGATATGGCTTTCGCGAAAGAACGATGTTCTCAGCTCGAGGAAGAGAACAAAATCCTTAGAGACGTCGGTGAAAAGGGAATTAACCCTGCAGATGATGATGACATGGTTTCTTCTCTAATCTCTAATCTATCATTTGAATTTATTTTTCAATTCTCCTTCTCATAGTAAATTGGTAAATTTTTCAGATAAGGCTTCAACTCGAGACTCTTCTGAACGAGAAAGCTCGTTTGGCAAAGGAAAATTCTGTATATGCTCGCGAGAATCGGTTTTTGAGAGAAATTGTAGAATATCATCAGCTTACAATGCAAGATGTTGTGTATCTAGATGAAGGCATAGAAGAAGTTACTGAAGTTTATCCCATTCCGGCAATTACCAGATTGCTATCAGTCTCTCCTCCTTCGCCATCTTCTCCGATTTCACAATCTGATGACCTGCCAAATTGATGACGCTACATCTTCTTGTATTCATTTTTCTTTTGGCAGCTAATAACACAGTTTCTTCTTTTGACATCAATCAATATGAACATGTTTCAGAATTCTTATTCTTCACACATTAAAAAGAACAAAAAAGGATCTACTTGTTTCAGAAAAATAATATTTTTTCTCTACTGAGAATTTTGAGATACACAAGGAAAAATACAATTTGGGACTCTGTTCACTTTCTCTATTGCTTCTTTTAAAATTATAGGCCAAATAATACATACAATTGAGTTTCTCAATACAAATCTACCTACCTACCTACAGACACAAACAATAGTTCTTCGGTACAACAATATAATATTAATTCACCCTCTTAGAAAAACTGAAAAAACAGACTCGTCGATCCATCCCCAAATGACTTCAGATCAGCTGGTTTCACTAAAGCTCTGCACAATGGGCATGTTCTCTCCCTCTCAAACCTGAACGAAACCAAAACAGTCAATCCGACGACAAAACAAAACAAAACAAAACAAAGCAAAACGGACACTAACCATTCTGATACACAGTCTTCACAAAATATATGTTTACAACGCAGCATAATGGGTGCGTGCATTTTCTCCTGGCAAATAGCACATAGATCTCCAGCCGCATTCACCTATATATATTATATAATTGGGAATCATATATTTCACGTAACTACAGAAGAAAGAATAAAGTTAATAGAACCTGCTCCAATGTTGCGTGAGATCCGTAATGGATCTCTTTATGAGACAAAGCTTTTAAAGCAGTAAGGAAGCATTGGACCTTCTCAACTATTGATGTTAACTTAAAAGTCAAGTAAAGCCCTGTCATCAACGATGAAAACAGACTTCCATATTCCTTATTCAAGAAGAAACGATACCATACTGGTGCAGGCAATAATGCTCTATAAAGAAGCACTGTATATTCAACCAACGTTAACATTTGACCCTATACACGTCACACAAACACATTCAGAGCCCAATGAGGAGGAACATTAACCGTCATTCAATTTGTAGATTAACAAAAAAAGTAACTCACCTGCTTGCGGTAGTTTCGTCCTTTACTATTCTTATAATACATTAACAATATACACTTCATAATCATCGTAGCCTGACGAACCAACGTATCTGTAACTCAAACCAAAACAACATCAGTCTCTTCATAAAAAAATAAATAAAATCTTTTGAGTAAATGTATAGAATTAGAAACAAACCGTTGACCATAATGATGAAGACAGCATGCCAAAAGGGTGGAATAGACTTGGGAGGAAGCATGACGAGTGGATAAAGAAGATCGTCATTCTGATACCACCAATAAACGCCAAATATGTGTACAGCAAATACCATTGATATTCCAACCAAAACTGTCATCTTTCTCTCCCCCTACATTTGATCAATATTTATGTTAAGACACAAGGAATTTCCTTAAATGAACTACATTCCATAACAACAACAACAACAACACCTACCTTCAAAGCTGTCTGCTTTTGTACAATACCATTTGATTTGAACATCACACCCGCCACCCAAATCGTCACAAAGAAACCTGTAAGTTTAAGTTTATCGTAGAATCAAGAATAAATACATACCCCTTAAAAAATAAAATAAAATGAATACCTACCTTGCAAGTGCTGTCTAATGAAGACAACCAACAGAAGCAAAGAAAACGGGAGGATCTGTTCAATCCACCTGGCTGCTTGCTGTATGTCGTATCTTTGCGAAGAAGAATCTCTGTTATTAACTCCAGACGCACCACCATCCACAGACAAATCTTCAGCATCAACCATTCCATTTATCGGTTGAGTCTCGCTCTCTCTATCTCCTCCTCCTCCGCCCTGAGTATCCAACAATGTGGAAGAAGACGATACAGATGTTGTGGATGCTGTTCGGCTCATCGACTGAACATACACATCAGTATCCCCCCTCTGTTCATACGAGGTGGAAGCCAAAACAGGACCAGCCTGATCGCGTTGTTCTTGTTCGCCGGCACCAATTATCCTAATAGAAACTTCCCCATTGTTGCTCCTTGCATATTCATTAACAGATTGATCTTGGAATCCAAGTGATATGCTGCTGCCACTGCTGCTATTATCAGAAGAATCCTGCTGATTATTTCTCGTAGTCCTCAAGATACCGGCGTATTCCAACAATGAAGTAACAGGAGAACGGAAGAAATTTGATGCTGATAAATGCATTCCATATCTTCTAGCATTACTAATCGTAGATGAAGAAGCAATAGACGCTTCCATTGATGCAGCAGTAGCTCTCGACAGCCTAGGCCTAACCCTAACCCTAGCCCCAGCCCTAGCCAAATAATTACATAATTACAGGTAAGAACAGGATTGTCAAATATCAAAATCCCAACCCTACCAAACATGAAATTAAGAATCTTTCTCAATCAGAACCATTATATCTCAAAAATGAAACAATAAAACTTCATAATCGGACATGGATATAAGAATCTTCAAGTAGGGGGGAAGAATCTGACAAACCTTGGCGATGCAAACTCCGTTGAGGAGGCGCCGAATTAGATGATGAATGAATGAATGAGGTCAGCGAATGAAAACCCTTATATGATATCAGCTAATAATGAGAGACGAGTGATGACAGATGAGAAAGACGATTCAAATAAATAACGTTGTACAGAAGAAGAAGAAGAAGAAGAAGAGTGTGAATAAGGCGATGAATGCAGGAAATTGCTACGATGATGATGATGATGATGATCGGACAAACAATTATGGCTCCTGTTCTTCAAAAATCCAAATCCCTTTTCTCTCTCTATCTCTATCTATCTATCTGAAGAAGAAAGGTCCAACGGCGCGAGAAGAGAGAGAATGTGGAAATGATCAGTAAACCTCATATAATAATAATATACCCTTCATTTATTTTTCATAAATTTTCGCTTTTTTTTTTATCACAAACAAATAAACAATAATATATTTTAAATAATTTTTACATTAACTATTAATTAATTGTATCTATTTCCCATAATCCCGACTCTTCCTAGTAAATGCTTTTGTTGACTTCAATTATTGTCATTTTGAATCTTGGGTTTCTGTATAATTTTAATTTTAAATTACAAGGCATAACAAATTAAACTAGCATATTTTATATTAAGTATGAAAAATATTATTTTTTTTTTTTTGGTCAAACAAGTAAGATTTGTGAAATGACATTCTGTTATTGTCTTTTCAAGTTCACATGTTGAAGATACGATATATAGAAGAATATGTAAATATTTATTTATTTTTAAATAAAAATTTAATTTCTGAATTCCAAAAGTGGAAAAACATATAAATTATTATTTTTTAGTTGATGAGAAGAAAAACGTCGGCGTCTCAAATAACGAAATTGAAGGGCATAAATGTCAATTAACAAACCTCCATGAAATACTGTCCGTTGATTGAAATTTACAGCTCATACCATTTTCATTTTTCATTTTATTTTAATTTTACCAGTCTTTCTTCATCTTCTTTACTTGCGCTAATATACTGATACTACTACTACTCCATTGATGCTCTCTCTCTCTATCACTCTATCTCTCTAATTAGCTACTGGATTTGCTTCAATCATCTTCATTCTATAATCAGTATTTCTTGCTATCAAGTAGTTTCTTGAGCCGACATTCTCGGCTCAGACTCCGGCTAGAAACACTCGCCGCCGATCGAGGTTAATCGCTTGCCAAGTGGTCGCCGTGTTTGCAAGCAGAGAGATTCAGGTGATCGATTTACCAGTCTGACTGCCTTTCTTGCTTGCTGCATTGCCATTGGAGTTAATCTAATTCAGAAATGATCAGAACTCAGAAGAACTACTACTGGTTAGCTTCGGCAATTGAAATGTAAAACGCTTCTCATTCGCTTCATTTTTCTCGTCATTATCTCTACATTGCTTACCTTACCTTAGCTTAGCTTAGCTTACCTTACCTTAGCTTAGCTTAGGTTAATAATAATCTCTTCAGATCTGTTGTTAGAAGTCTTTACTGTTATACTCTCATTGTGTTCGATGTCTTGAATTGAAATCTCAATGCATGTTGTTGGACTTGAGCTGGAGATTCTAACATTACACAATGGACGGAAATTTGTGAATCTGTAAAGAGAGAAAATGCAGAAAGTTTTCTCAATTTGATCGGATCCCCTCTCTTTTAGTGTAAAGTATTAACGGTGTTGCTAGCTAGCTAGGTTATCAAATTGATTCTGAAGCTCTTGAGAAGACTTTAGGTTATTTACAATATTCATGGGGATTCTTCTTCTTCTTCATGATGGAAGACTTTCTATAATTCTTTCTTTGGTGTTCCTTTTTTGGTTATTACCAAATCTGAGAGGTCAACCTCAACCGCCTAATTCTTCACCTGGTTCTCAAATGATCCTAGACGCACTTCTCCAAGACTATGCATATCAAGCACTTGTTCATCCAAAAACCGGCATTGCTTATGAAGGGACAGTTCCATCTAATTTGACCGGGATTCAAGTATCAGGAATGAGGGTTAGGCGTGGTAGCCTAAGAGCCAGAGGTATAAAAACATACAAAGAGTTTGAAATTCCAATGGGTCTTATCGTGCAGCCAAATGTGGAGAGGCTTGTTTTGGTTTACCAAAACTTAGGCAATTGGTCTGCCTCATACTATTCATTATCAGGCTACACTAACTTGACTCCGGTTCTTGGCCTACTCTCTTACGATGCTTCCAATTTATCTGCCAAGAACTTACCTGAATTGAATCTCATGGCAGCTGGTCAACAACCCATCACTATAAGATTCTCAGAGGTGGGATCTGTTCCACAAGGATCTGTTTCCATGTGCGTTTGGTTTGATTTACAAGGCTTAGTGACTTTCAGCAATGTCGTTTCAGGCAATACTTGTTCAACTCGACAGCAGGGGCACTTCTCTATTGTGACTAATTACACTGCCCCGTCTCCTCCTCCTCCTCCACCACCACCAGCTGCAGCAGCAGCAGCAGCACCACTAGGAAGTAGTACTAATTCGAGGGTGTGGATAATTATTATTGGTTCGGTTTTAGGCGGTTGTGTATTGTTAGTTTTGACGGCGTCTATGGGTGTATGGGTTAGAAATTACAGAAGGAAGAAGAAAATGAGAGGGATGGAGAGAGCAGCTGAAGTAGGGGAATCGTTGAGTATGAAGACGGTTGGGAATGTAAAAGCTCCAGCTGCAATGGGTACACGAACTCAACCTGCAATTGAGCATGAAGCTTACCCTTCTTAACCAAAACCAACATCACGTGGATCATTGGAACTGTGTTTAAATTAGGTATTGTTCTGATATTGCACCTGTTTTTATTGGTGTCCATTTTTCCATTATTGTTTTTTTTTTTTGCATTGAGTGAGTAATTGTCTAGCTAGCTAGAAGAGATTCACCATTTAGTTTGACTCATATATATTATTGTGTTTCTTTTTTTCAAGGCTTGTATTCTTTAAGTTGTTAAAAAGTGATTTATCTAGGTCTCTTCTTCTAATAATTGGTTGATATGAGAAAATAATATTGAGAATCATAAAAAGGTATTGAAAAGAATAGTGGATTATATTAGTCTAGATGTTGCGTAAATATATTGTTAGTCTTTAAAAAGATTAAAATATACTATTAAACTAGAGACAATCCGGATATAATAATAATAAAAAAAAATAGATGAATCATGATGCATTTTGTGTGGCTTATTTTAAGAAATATATATATAGTTGATAGAATTAATGTTTGGGGGTTAAAACGGCGCCGTTTAAGTAATATATGTCGTCCAGTCCAGTCCAGCTAAGACTAGGTTGTATGTATGTTAATGAGAGCCGCAAATGGGGTTGTGTCTGTTGGGGGGACCAAAACTTATGATTGTGGGAAATCCATGCTATATTTTCTGCCACGTGTCTATTCCATTATTTTTATTTTTATTTTTAATTATAAAAAGAATATTCATATGCAATCTCCTCATCAAAATATTTGTCACTTTAAAATTATTATTTTTAAAAATAATTTTGCAATAACAATGATAAAAACAAATATTAAAGCTTATTATTACCAACAAATATCTATATTTAGTGGTTAAAAAAAGTAAAATGAGAGACTCTAACTCATTTCAATTTATTTTATGAGTCATTATAAATGTTTACGTATGATTGTTGATTCAAACCCTTAATTATTATATACAGTATTATGGCTATTTAATTATTACATTACTTAAATTTTTTAATTTATTTTTATAATTTTATGTATAAATATATAATTCATATTATTAATAATTAAAAAATAAATTATTTAATCCTTATTATTATCCTATCCTTTTTCTGAACTTCAGTAGTGCATAAATTTTAAATAGAGTCACAAACCATACAATATTTAAATAACAAAATTTTTGAATAATATTATTGTTAGAAATTAAAGTAATCATAATACTTATTAAGGAGTATTTGGTTGTTAAAGAGCCTATTGGATTGTCCAAGACTATTGATCTTATATAGTAAATGAGACTCTTTATGTCTCTTAGTTTAATGTCTTAGTTATACTCTACTTTATTTAAGGATTGTAATCGTGATCTTATCTACAACAATTTCAATAGACAAATTTTCATTCAAGGTTATTTTCATTCTCTAAATTTTCTATTCACTTTCTAATATATTTTTTCACGGTTCGATCATCGAAGTCCTGTGGTATCAGAGCTTTGGTAACATTGTTGAAGAAGATATCGTTGTTATTCGATATGGAAAGTGGTGGTCGTGTAGCTGGACTCGGTTTGGAGTTGTTAAACCAGTCAAACTACCGGATATAAAAAACCTGTATGGAATCGTACCTGGTTGGGGAAGATTTGTGGGACATCGTCGTAGACGATGATAATGTAGCTCTTGAGGATGTTGCTGAAAATGCGGAAGCATCGAAGAAGCGGAAGAGTCTCAACGCGAATTCAAAATTTGTGTTGAAGAGGTCAATCTCCCACAATCTATTTGAGCACATCATCGGTTGTGGATCTGCTTGTGAGATTTGGGAAACACTTGATCGTCTTTTCAACAAGAAGAACGAGGCTCGTCTCCAGATGCTTGAAAACGAGTTGGCAGCCGCAAAACAAATTGGATATGTCTTGGAGTTCTTTCTTAAGGTAAAGAATATATGCTCAGAATTTTTTTTATTGAATCCAGATGAGAAAATCTCAGAGGCTCGAACAAAGAGGCATATTGTTCGAGGACTTCGACCCGATTATAAACCATTCATCACATCGATTCAAGGTTGGGCTCAACAACCTTCACTCGAGGAGTTTGAAAATCTCTTGTCATCTCAAGAGTCGTTGGCCGCACAAATGGCTGGAACGAGTATAAAGGAGGAGTCGAACAGCGCGTTGTTCGTGAAGAAATCGAGCTGGAAAAAGGGAAAGTCGAACAAGGAAGAAACAGGTCAGGATTCTTCAAATATTCTTAAAAAGCCCCATAAGTGTTTCAGGTGCAGCAAGACTGGACACTTCAAAAGAGACTGTCGAGTAAATTTGAATGGAAATTTTGTTAGTTCAAATCTCGGAGAAAAGTTTAACCAGCGTGTTGAGGAGGATTGGGACAAGTCTTTTCATGTCAATGTGACGACTTCGAAGGAAAAGAAAACAGAGGCTTCTCATGGTAAACATGAGATTGATCAAAAGTGGATCGTCGATTCAGGGTGCGGACATCATGTTACTGAAGATGATTATGTGTTCTCATCGAGTCGAGTTCATAATGGGGGCGGTGGCATTGTCACGGTAGATAACTCGGCTCACGAAGTTAAAAAGGAAGGATCGGTTATCATTGAAAGCGACAAAGGAGAATCTATTACTCTGAAGAATGTCTACCATATTCTAGGAATTCGGAAGAACCTTTTCTCAGTCGCAAATGCTATAGATGTCGGAAACCTTGTGTTGTTCGGTCCAAATGATGTGAAGTTCTTAAAAAACGTGAAAGAAATCAAGGCGGATGTGGTTCATACTGGATCTCGGGTAAATGATCTCTTTTTCCTTTCAGCTTCAAATTCATACATACAAAAGGTGAACGACAAAAGCACTTATTTTGTATGGAATGTAAGACTTGGGCATGTCAATATGCCTAAGCTCAGTGTTATATCTCGAAAGAAACTTGTCGAAGGTCTACCTGAAGATCTGAGAATTGAGGAGGGAAGTGTGTGTGAAGGATGTCAATATGGGAAGGCTCATCGACTTCCATTCGACAACTCTGTATCGAGAAGTAAGGGTCCTTTGGATCGAGTTCATAGCGACTTGATGGGACCAACTCGAATTGTCTCATACTCGGGAAATAAATATATGTTGCTGTTTGTGGATGATTTCTTCATATTCAATTGGGTGTACTTCGTGAAAGAGAAATCCGAAGTGTTCTCTAAATTTCTTGAGTTCAAGGAGACGGTAGAAGGAGAACAAGAAAGGAAAATTTGAGTATTGCGGACAAATAATGGTGGAGAATTTTGTTCAAAAGAGTTTGAATTGTTTTGTAGGCAAAATGACATAAAAAGAGAACTCTCCTGTCCTAAGACCCCACAACAGAATGTGATAGCCGAAAGGAAGATTCGACATCTTACAGAGACTTGTAAGTCTTTGTTGCATATGAAGAATATACCAATGCAGTTATGGGCAGAAGGCATGAGTTGTGCTGCTCATGTCATCAATCGAGTTCCGCTTAGCCCAAATGAGTTCAAATCTCCATTCGAGATGTTTTTTGGTTTTAAGCCAAATGTTAAACACTTTCGAGTTTTTGGATCTACTTGTTATGTCTATATTCCAAACTCGAGAAGGAGCAAATTGGATGCGAAGGCAGTTAAATGCGTGTTTGTCGGCTATGACCAAAGAAGGAAAGGGTGGCGGTGTATGGATCCATCAACTCACAAATGCACTGTGTCGAGAGATGTTGTTTTCGAAGAAATTTCTTCGTACTATATGAAGGATGTTGAAGAAACTGTTCAGACTGATCTTCCCATTCCCACGTCTACGGGAAGCTCTTGTAGTTGTAATAATAGTGACAGGGGGAGCCCTAACTTAGCTCAAGATACTTCAGTCGATGAAGGAGCCAAAGGTGAAAGGTTACCAGGAAGTCCACATTAGGAAGAATCAAGTCAACAACAGAATGGGGAATCTCGATCAAAAAGGAACATTGTAAGGCCCTGTCGATTCAGAGATGATAATTTTTTAACAACCTTATCTTGTTTCTTGGCAAACACAATAGACGACGAGGAACCCACTTCTTATAATGAAGCAAAAAATGTCAATGAATGAGTGGCAACAATGGAGGAGGAAATGCATGCTCTCAAGAAGAATGAGACATGGGACGTTGTTCTGAAGCCTCCTAATACTCAAGCAATCACATGTAAGTGGGTGTATCGAATTAAGCGAAAGGCTGATGGAAGCATAGATCGATATAAAGTTAGATTGGTTGCTCGAAGATTCTCACAGAAGTATGGAGAAGATTACGAGGAGACATTCAACCCAATTGTGAAGATGACATCAATTCGCACTGTGTTGGCCTTAGTAGCAAGTTCTCGATGGAAGTTGTGGCAATTGGATGTCAAGAATGCATTTCTCTACGGAGAACTTGATCGTCCAATATATATGGAACAACCACCTGGATTTGAGAAGAATGATGGTCCCCAGTTGGTCTATAGACTTAAGAAGGCACTATATGGATTAGAGCAAGCCCCGCGTGCTTGGTATGGAAAGATTGCAGAATATCTTCAATTTTGTGGGTATAAAGCTTCAGAATCCGACTCAAGTCTATTTATAAAGAAGAATCATAGACAGATGGTGGTGGTGCTTCTTTATGTGGATAACATAATCTTGACGGGCAGTAACTATGATGAGGTTGCTCGTCTACAAGATGAGCTCTCGCTTCGTTTTGAGATGAAAAAGCTTGGTGAACTTGGAACTTTCCTTAGTCTGCAAATCGAAAATTTCGATAAAAGGTTGTTTGTATCGCAGATCAACTATGCAAAGAAGTTGGTAGAAAAATTTGGTATGACTGATGGAAAAAAGAGCTATACTCCTCTCGATGTAAATCTTAGACTTAGTCGAGACGAAGGAACATGTCTACCAGATCTTCGTCCTTATCGTGCTCTTGTGAGAAGTTTGATTTATCTGACAATAACAAGGCCTGACATTGCTTATGCAGTTGGAGTGGTGAGTCGATACATGCAGGAGCCAAGGAAACCACACTTCGAAGAAGCGAAGAAAATTCTGAAGTATATTAATACCTCACTAGATATTGGTCTACTCTACGAAAAAAATGCAAAATTCGTCTTGCAAAGATGTGCAGATGCTGAGTTTACTGGAGATCGAGACGATCGAAAGTCCACATATGAGTTTGTTTTTCTTTGTGGAAATACTAGCATATCTTGGAGTAGAAAAAAACAAGGATCGGTATCCTTATCTACAACAAAAGCAGAATACAAAGCATCAGCTCACGCAACACATGAGTGCATATGGCTTCGTAGACTCTGGGAGGATTTTCATGTCAAGTTTGATCAGTCAGTTTCTATACATGGAGATAATTTGAGTGTTATTAAATTGACTTTAAATCCTGTGTTTCATGCGAGGACAAAACTCATTGAGTTGGAGCATCACTTTATTCGTGAAAAAGTATTAGAGGGAATCATTGAGATGGTTGCAGTAAGGAGTGAAGACAATGTTGTTGATATCTTCACAAAAACACTTCCTAAAGGTCCTTTCGAAAATCTACGATCTAAGTTGGGACTAGTTCATCGGGCATCCCTTTAAGGGCGAGTGTTAGAAATTAAAGTAATGATAATAATAATTAAGGAGTCTTTGGTTGTTAAAGAGCCTCTTGGATTGTCCAAGACTCTTGATCTTATCTAGTAAATGAGACTTTTCATGTCTCTTAGTTTAATGTCTTAATTATGTTTTACTTTATTTAAGGATTGTAATTGTGATCTTATCTACAACAATTTCAATAGACAAATTTTCATTCAAGGTTATTTTCATTCTCTAAATTTTCTATTCACTTTCTAATATATTTCTTCACGGTTCGATCATCGAAGTCCTGATTGTGACTTCGTTATAATTATATCTTTTCAATATTACTTTTTTTTTTAAAATTTGAACGTTTTATATTAACATCTCATCATTACTAATCAACCAACCATCTTGTGATTATTATTATCGACATCTTATTTTCATATCCATGTAGCTTCACTTCTATAATATATATATATATATATATTCTTTCCCTTTTCTATCTTCCTTTCCATTTTCTATCTTTCTCTTTACTCTCTTCATCGTTAAAGTAAAATAGGACTTACATATAAAAAAAATAATTTGTAAATACAACAAAATAATGTCTACAAAATCAAAATCAATAATTAATTATCTAGATATTAAATTGCAAAAAAATTATAAATATAAAACTCTCATTAAAAATGATTCAACAATTATGCGATTAATTGATGATTCCTCCAAAAACGAACTCATTTAAGTTCTTGAATGATGACAGTTATATATAATATAGTAAGTCGAACGAATCACCGCAACAATGTCGGAAGAATTTCTACAAAAAATTCTGAGCGGCAGTTAAAAATTTAAAATTATCTTTAGTAAAGAGTTTGTAAGCAACGCCAAAAAAGGTCTTGTCAAATAAAAATGGATCATTTGCATAGATGCCTAAATAGTGAGAAAATCATACAAAATATGGAAGGATATCTGTAAGAGGTCCTCCATATGAAAGATTAAATTGAGTAACTTTTTATTGAATAAATGAAAAATAACTTCAAATCTGATTATTTCTTCTCATTTGCTGTTAAGAATAGGTTAACACAGACTCGAGATAGAATCACCAACACAATCGGAGGATATGAACAACAAACGATCTACCAGCGATTGAGAGTATTATCCGGACTATAAAAATCTAAAATAAAAAAAATTTAATTGGGCTAAATAGGATGTCAGACCGAACAAAACATAACATCAACTAAAATCTAAGTGATAAAAATAAAAAAGGCACCTCGTATGCTAAACAAGACATTGGAGGATCCAAAATATTTTGACAAATCAACTCTTTTAGAGTTTATTTTTTTAGAGAGAGAAAGACAATGAGAAATACATCCTCTCTTTTTTAAATTTTGTAAATAGATTGAACCATCTAGAGTGTGTTGTCAACGAAATGAAAAATAAATGTGATTTATCAAAAGGATATTTTCTTAATTCACATTTCACTTCACAGATGAATCCTAAGTTTTTTTTCAAAATTATCATTTTTTAAAGAGTTTTCATACAGGGCACAGAGTTGGGAGACCCATGCAAATTCAAATTTTGTGGCCCCATAAAATTAAAATGAATTTAATAATTGTACATTTTATTAAAAAAAAATTAATATATAATAATATTAACTAGTGTAAAAAATATTTTAAAATATATATCAATAATATTAATATAATAAGTTATAAACGAAAAAAAATACCATAATAATTTATTAATTAACTAGTATTTGATTCAACAAAAATACTCCTCTTTGCATTTTTTATGCAAAATTTTTAATTAAGTCATTATACTCTAAACACTATTTTTCAGTTGATATCATAACTAATCATTCGTGATATATTGTGTATAATGTCTCTATAATGAAAAAAATATAATATATATTTTAAAATGAGAAGAGATTATGAAGATAAATATAAAAATAAGAACAAATAAAGAAAAATTAATTTAAGAGTATTAAAATGTAACTTCAAAGATGATTTTCACAATTAAGGTTGGATTTATGATAAAAAAAAAATGTAAATTATTAAAGATGAAAACCTGATAAAATATAAATAATATAATTAGAGTTAGTGATATAAAAATGATCGATACAATAAGAATAAATAGGAAATGAACCTAATATTAAAGGATAAAAAATAATAAAACATTTACGAGAGAGAAAAAATTAATATATTACTATATTAGGGGCATGTTTGATTTAGCGTTTATAAGCAACTTATTGGTGTTGACTTTGCGTAATAAGCTCAAGTAAAAAATTATAATCAAACACATTTTTGTGTTTAAACTCAAATTTCTCTCTACCTCACTTTTGTGTTTAAACTCAAATTTCTCTCTACCTCCAGCGTTTAAGATTATAATCTCAACGTTTTTCTCTCTCATCAATTTTAAATACTTTTTTATTCATTCTCTCATCTATTTCATTCATTTCTAATCATTTTATTCATTCTCACTCATCAATTTAATCTCTCTAATCATTTTATTCTTTCTCTCATATATTTATAATATTTTTATATATTTATATAAAATTATTATAATAAAAAAACATACATTTAAATATATTTTTATTTATTATTTATAATATATGTATCTTAATATATAAAATAATTAAGCAAAATATAAAATATAAATACATTATAACTTTTTTTATTTATAATTATAATTTTAGAAATTAAACTAGCCTTAATTATCTAAAGTATCCAATTACAATTGAAAGGAATTGATAATACGAATAGAGTGAGAGAACTCAAAAATAAATGAAAAAGAAAAAGATTAGATAGGAGGTAGAGTGTGGAAATGTGAAAAATATATATAATAATAATAAATTATTATTTTTATTCATATCATTTATTTTAGAATATTTTATTTTTTTAATTTAAGTCATTTATTAATATTTAAAATTATATATTAAAAAAAACTTATAAAAAATAATATATTAATATAATTTATTTGAAAATATATATTATTTTTTAATTTAAATCATTTATTAATATTTAAAATTAAATTAATATATATATAACATTATATATATAATATTAATTATTAAATAATATTATAAATATAAAAAAAATAAGCTGAGCGCTATAAGTTGAATCAAACATACCCAAGCTTACGATTAAATAAACTAAAATTATATCAAATGTACCTGAGAATAAGCTGAATAAATTGGCGTGAATAAACTGAATCAAAACTATATAGAGAAAAAAATTATTATATTAGATATAATATAGAGAGAAAATTATTATATTATATATAATAGAGAGGGAAATAAGTAATATATATTATAATATAATATGGAGAGAGAAAAAATATATTATTATATATAATATGGAGATAAAAAATTAACGTCTTATAAGGAAATAAATATAAAGGAATGATAAAAATATTTTATAATATATAATTAATAATAAATATAATAATATTATATACTAAAAAATTGAAAATTTTTTGAACCCCTAAAAAATGAGGACCCTATACAAGTGCATTGGTTGCATTGCCCTTAGGCCAGGCCTTATCCATAACAATGACAAAAAGAAAAGAATGAATCACCCCTATTGTCCTTCTTGTATTTTAATATTTACCAGAGTTTAAAGTTATTATATAATTTATTTATATATTAATCTTATTTTTATAATTTATTTTATTTTTTATATAATATTTTTATATATTAATTTATATATATTAATTATTATTTTCTTATATATATTTGTATGTATCCTAAATTTATAATAATTAACAAAATAACTTTTTTTTTAAAATACATTAAAATAAAATACAAAGTAAGAAAATAACATTACAAACTATAAATTAAAAATAAAAGACATTTTAAGTTACATTAATTGATAAAGATTTCAAAATGAAAATAGTCGATTTCAAGATTTCATATATGAGTACGAAAAAATAAGAGATAAAAAAGCTTACATTGCACTTCGTAATGCATTAATTGATCATCTGTGGGAGGAGTACACCAATTCCGAGAATTGATATATCGTTTATTTTATGTGTACATAGTACTTTTTAAATTTTTAGTTATGTTTGTTTTGATGTAATTTTCTTGTTCGATTTATTGTAATTTTTGTTTATGTAATGATGTTTAATTTGATTTTTAATATATATAAATTATTAATCTATAATTAATTTTATTATAATTTCTTTTAATTAAATAAAAAAATGTTGAAGTTTAATTTGTAAAATTTATAAATATATAAATAGTATTGAAAATATTAAAAAATAGTAAGTATAATAAAAATATTAAAAAAATATTTTTTTTAAGTTTGAAAATAAGTTTTTAGATTAAAAATGAATTATTATTTGATGTGATATTTACTGTGTATTGTATTGTGAGTGTAAGAATGAGATTAAAAGTTGAAAATAACCTTATATGGTTGAAGAACCAATTCCTGTTCTACCCACTTTTAAACAACATTTTTCAAACTACCCATCTTTCCATTCACTTTCCCAAATTACCCACAATCCTATTTCTAAATCATTAATTGTCCTTTTAATTATACATCTTCCACACTAATCCACTAATTACTCTATTTTATAAATATAAATATATATAATTAAAATTAATAATACATATATCAAATAAAATATATTACATTAATATTAAAATAATATATATATATATATATTATTTTTACTTAATTTTATAAATATAATATATAATTAAAAATAAACCATTATAAATTAAATCATTTAAAATAATATTATAAACTAAAATAAAATATATTACATATACTTTTAATATTATATATTAAAATAAAATATATTATATTATATAAATATTAAAATAACATATATTACATAAATATTAAAATAATACATCTATTTTATTTGTACTTAATTCTATAAATATAATATATATAATTGAAACTAAATATACTAAATTAAATAATTAAAATAAATATTATAAACTAAAATAAAATATATAAAATAAAATAAATAAAATAAAACTTTAAAATAAATTAACTAAAAGTTAAAATATTTATAAAAGTAATCAATTTAAAAAACCTTAAAATAAATTAAATTATATAAATTTTAAAATATTTATAATATTTTATACGTAAAATATAAGTCTTATTTTAATATTTATGTAATATATGTATTATTTTAATATTTATATAATATAATATATTTTATTTTAATATATAATATTAAAATTTTATGTAGTGTATTTTATTTAGTGTATAATATTTTATTTTAGTTTATAATATTTATTTAAATTATTTAACTTACAATGTTTATTATTAATTATTTATATTATATTTATAAAATTAAGTAAAAATAAAATATGTGTTTTATTTTAATATTTATGTAATATATGTGTTATTTTAATATATAATATTAAAAGTTTATGTAATATATTTTATTTTAGTGTATAATATTTATTTAAATTGTTTAATTTATAATGTTTAATTTTAATTATATGTTATATTTATATATATATATGTGTTATTTTAATATTAATGTAATATATTTTATTTAATACATGTATTATTAATTTAATTATATATATTTATATTTATAAAATAAAGTAATTAGTAGATTAATGTGAAAGATGTGTAATTAAAAGAATAATTAATAATTTAGAGAAAGAAAAGTGGATAGTTTAAGAAAGTGAATGAAAACGGATAGTTTAGGAAAAAATGTTTGAAAGTTGGGTAGAACAAGAATTGGTTCTATAGTTGGATGTGTTGCACAAGTTTCAAAATTTTTAATCTTGTTCTCAAACTGAAATTAAGTTATATTATAAAAAGAATTAGAATGACAAAAATAATAATCTTTTGATTCATTTAAAACGCTTTTATTGAGAATAAAAATATTATATTTTTATTGACTAAATGCCTTAAAGATTAGGCTATTTGACTTTTTGACCCCTCATAAAAAAAAACGTTTGTGACACTTTTATATTTTTTTTTACGAAATTTTCCATGTTGCGAGACGGTTTTTTTTTTTCAATTTTTTTTCTCGTCTCGCGATTGCCGCGTGCGTCTCGCAAATGGCGGTTGCGTCTCGCGAATGCCAGGTGTGTCTCGCAACAGGAACAACTTCGTCAAAAAAATATAAAAATGTCACCAACACTTTTTATTATAAGGGGTCAAAAAGTCAAATACCCCGTCTTTAAGGCTATTTAATCAAATTCCCCTTTTAACCGACCATTGTTGTGAATCAAACTATTATAAAAAAATAGACCGTTTAAATGAGAAATTTGACTAAATGGCCTTAAAGATTAGGCTATTTGACTTTTTGACACTCCTCATAAAAAAACGCTGGTGATACTTTTATATTTTTTTTGACGAAATTGTCCATATCGCGAGACGTCCTCAATCGCGAGACGCAACCGACATTCACGAGACGCAACCGACATTCACGAGACGATTTGTTTTTTCAATTTTTTTTTTCGTTTCGCGATTGTCGGGTGCGTCTCGCGACAAGGGCAATTTCGTAAAAAAAATATAAAAGTGTCACCAACACTTTTTATTATAAAGGGGTAAAAAAGTCAAATACCTCGTCTTTAAGGTCATTTAGTCAAATTTCCCGTTTAAATAAAAACAACTTATGAAATGAAAAAATAAAATAAAATCAAACAAACATAAAAATAAGAAAAAAACTAATGAATTAATATTTGTCCACGCCGTTTATACGGTTTTCTTGAGATAAAAATAGTGATGGGTTTGTTGTATAATGCTATAAAGTATAAATTATAAGACCGTCCAAACAGAGTTGAATAGTGTTGGGGGATCTATCTCTCTCAATCTATCTGCCACCGTTAATAATTCCTCTCTGTCATTGTGAAGACCAACCGAATACACACACAACACACAAATTAAGGGGAAAAGGAATCTCTCTCTTCTCTCTGGTCTGGTCTGGTCTACTTTCTGCTAAAAAGGCCTCCTCGCCTTCACTGTTGTTCGTATCTGGCCCTCCCTCATCGATTCCTCTTTTCTCTCTATCTGTAAATCTACAGTTGTCTTTTATCTAAACATAATAGTGGATTCCTATTCTTATTCCTATTCTCCTTTCAGCTAAATTCCAGTGACTTTTCAAGCTCTTCTTTCTACCTCCTTCTTATATTCACTCAAAACCCTTCTCCTTTTTCCACCTTTTTCTCTTTCTCTATTCTTCTACAAGCAAGCACCATCTTCTTGTTCTTCCTCCGCCATTGATACTTTGGCGGCGGAGTGATGTCGGGTCTCTATAACTCCAATTTCTCTCCTGCAAGGGCTGCTTCTCCGCAGATTAGAACTACCCCAGATGTGGAAAAGTATGTATCTTTCTTTCTTTCTTGATCGCTATTTCTTCTGATTTCTTCTTCTTATTATTCTATTGAATCTATTGCAGTAACCAGTATTTGACTGAGCTTTTGGCTGAGCATCAAAAGATTGCACCTTTTATGCAAGTTCTACCGATTTGCAGCAGACTCTTGAATCAAGGTTTCCTTCTGCCAACTGGGTTTCTGTCCTTAATTGGGGTTGTTTTCGATCTGGGTTTTATTTTATTTTATTTGGAGTTTTGATTAATTGTATTGTTTTTACTTTTTATAATAGATCTAGTTTTTACTTGTTGTCTGTAATATACAATATGACGGATGGCAATAGGTTTGTTTTTGGGCTAACCAAATTTAATTCATGTGCTTGATTTGTTGTTGTGTTCCTGATCAGTGATCACTGGACTGTAAAAGCCTTATTGCAATGTCTTCTTTCTTTTTCTTCAGAGATTTTAGGAGTTTCAGGAATGTTACCAAATCAAGGTTTTGGTGAACTTGACAGATTACGTCATAGAAGCCCAAGTCCCATGGCCTCTTCAAACATCATGTCAAGTGTTGGAAGGACCTCAATAGGTGCCTGGAATGGCGCAGGCCTTCCACAAGAGGTATATATATATATATATATATGTAGATTAGACCTGATGTATTTATCTATCTATCTATCTATCTGTCATTGATGGTTGGTTGGTTTTCGAATATGAGACTCAGATCTAGAGAACTTAACATGTTTTCGCATTATAATTGACATTGCAGAGAGTGAGTGGAATGACAATGGACTGGCAAGGAGGGGCACCGGCAAGTCCTAGTTCATACACTGTGAAGAGGATTTTGCGTTTAGAAATTCCTGTTGATACTTTTCCAACTGTAAGTAGTTGTATCATGTATGTATATTCAATGAAATAACAGCCAGCCTATTTAACAACTGTAATTGTTTTCGAATTTTGCTTTGGATTTAGTTCAACTTTGTGGGGAGACTCTTGGGTCCTAGAGGCAATTCCCTTAAAAGGGTGGAAGTTACAACAGGGTGTCGGGTTTACATTAGAGGACGAGGCTCAATCAAGGATCCTGACAAGGTTAATGATCTTTTTTTTACTATATGGTTTGAATGAATTTCTCGTTTTTTTGTTTGAATATTATTACTATTGTTATAGGAAGAGAAGTTGAGGGGAAGGCCCGGATACGAGCATCTTAACGAGCCTCTGCACATCTTAATAGAAGCAGATTTACCTGCGAATGTGATTGATATCAGGCTAAGACAGGCACAAGAAATTATTGAAGAATTGCTGAAACCTGTGGTTGGTATTTGATTATTACAATTGATTTTTGGTTGGCTATACAATACAAATACATTTATTATTGTTTGTTTGACAGGACGAATCGGAGGATTATATCAAAAGACAGCAATTGCGCGAGCTAGCTTTGTTGAACTCCAATTTCAGAGAAGACAGTCCTGGTCCGAGTGCTGGCAGTGTTTCCCCGTTTAATACTAGTGGCATGAAACGTCCCAAGACTGGTCGCTAACTCGGAAATATTATCATAAAAAACAAAAAAAAAGAACCAAAAAAAAGTGTTTACATTACTCAATATGGTGAGCTTTTCTGGCTATAAATTTGGAACAAAAAAAGAAAAAGAAAAAAGATAGTGATTGTCTTTATACAAATTACATATATATATATATTTTTTTTCATTCTACTTTTGGCAGTTGATCATGTAAAACTGATTCATTGGATTTATTCTTGTGTAGTGTGTTTTTATATATCAGATTTCCTTTTGAAATTATTTTAAGTAATAGGACCCAAGTTTTAAATTGCATTTCTAAAAATAACCCATTAACTGACTAATTTAATTCATTCTAATTTAGAAACTAGTAGGGAACTAATTGGAATGATTATAAATGTAGTAGATATTTTACATTTTGGTAAGAATGTAAATTCTTTTTTGGGATTTTGCAATAGAGAAATTGATTTGGTGTCCAAAATTATAATATATATAGATAACTAATATTATGAATTTATAATATACATTAAAATTAAATTTATTTATATATAAAAATTCAATACTTTTATTACCTATTATTATTATTATTTTAATTATTTAGTTAATTCGATCGTACCCAATACATATAAATAAAGAAAATATACCTACTGTTACAACCGTAACATGCTGGCCTCGGTCCGGGCTGGATTGCGGATGGCCAGGACCGTGAGGTACCCAAAAAGAGTCGCGGGTGTGCGGCAGGGTACCGGAGATGAGGAAACCTAGGGTCTGGCACTTGTGTGAAGCGCCAGGACCGAGAAGAAGCGTGCCGAGACGAAGTCGTGTGCGGGCGACTGAGGTGTAGGGTTTCAGCCGAGTTGTCTTGGCTGTGTGTTGGCCAGGACCGAGAGGGGCCGAGAAGAGTGTCGAGGGCGTTCGGCACTGGCCCCAGAATGCTAAGTAATCAAAGTTGCTGTCGGACCGAAGGGTTGAGGACCAGGACCGAGAGAATGATGTTAGCATGCGTTTGCCGGACCGAAGGGTTGAGAACCAGGACCGAGAGAATGATGTTATCATGCGTTTGCCGGACCGAAGGGTTGAGTACCAGGACCGAGAGATTGATGTTAGCATGCGTTTGTCGTGGCACGAGTGTGGAATGCCAGGACCGAGAGAGGTGTTGGCAAAATGTAGGTCGTGGGCCGGATTGCGGAAGGCCAGGACCGAGTGGAGGCCGAAGTGGGGTCGCGTGCGTGTGACCTAGGGCCGAAAGAGTAACAACAGCCGGCGCATTGAATGTGCGCGCAGAAGGTGGGAAAAGTGTGGAGAAGGAAGCATCCGACCGAGGAGGACCGATGACCGTGGACCGAAGCGTTTCAGCATGGGCCAGATCATTGTGCATGGGTCAGGCCTCGACCAGAGATTGGGCCTTGGGCCAGTGGTGGACCGATAATGTCCCGATCCTCTGGGCGACCGAAGAAAGGCGCAGCGTTAAGTCAAAGATGGAAGAAGTCTTGGCCGAGACCGAGTATTTCGGGAAGGCCCGGTCAAAGTCCGGGCCGAGACCGAGTATTTCGGGAAGGCCCGGTCAAAGTCCCTATAATTTCGGAAGGCCAAGTCTTGGATGACTTTTTCAGCCAAGACCTAGCCAAGAGCTTTCTCCGTCTCCAAGTTTCTTATTGTTATTCTTAGGGCTATAAATATGTCATGAGCTGCACAAGACGTTTTGTTGGGAGTTAGGATCTAGTTAGATTTTCGGATAGAAAAATATCCCCCACAAGTGAGAGTCATTTTGTGTGCAGCCTTAATAATTTATAGCCTCTTTGTAATTGATATTTGTGAGTGAATATAATACAAAGTTGGGCATTAGCCCGTAATCTGGTGTGTGTTTATCTTTGCTGAATGTTTGATTTATTATTGTGGGTCTGGGCAAGTTTTGTTGAGTTGTTTGTTTATTTCTTTGTGAGAAGTGAACCTCGGAGTTGGCTGACTGTTTTGGTGCGCAAAACAGGCCGCACAAGGGCGAAAAACTTAGTAAAAATTCCGCTGCATAATTGCCTTTGTGACAGGTGGTATCAGAGCACCAAGTTGCTGGATATTTTTCAAAAGATGGCCGAAAATAGATCAACCAGAAGTCGAGTTCTAGAGAGAGAACCAAGGGTGCGACACCTTGAAGACTTGGCTGGTGCCCCAACCCCCGGTGGAGAAGATTCTTTATCTATTTTGAGAACAGATTGCCCAAATTCAGATTGGTTGTCCAGGCGGGATACTAATGCTGAAGTTTTGGATTCTGTTGGAAAGAAGGTGTTTCTATGCGAGGAAGGCCTTGAATCTAAACGGGAAAAACTTGATAGAGAGATCAAGTTGTGGAAGAAAGTTGCTGCTTCGAGATTGGAAACAGTAGCAGGTTCTTCAACATGGTTCAAGGTACGTGAACCAACATTCTTTGGCGGTGTGAAGGGCTGCAAAGAAAGAGAAAAGTTTCTGTGGGATCCTGGAGCAGATTGCACAGCAGCGAAGGTCCTTATGGAGGAGCAGGGACTTAGAATCAACATGTGTCTTATGGGGGATGCAGACCTCTATTGGAGGGCTTGGTTATTCGAAGGTTCTTGTTCAGATCATAAGAAGATGGGCTTGCGAGAAGTCCTATTAGGAATTCAAAAGCGGGGATATGTTTGGTCCCAATATAAAGGCCGAGAGAAGGCCTTGAATTCCAAAGCAGCGCCGAGTAAAGGCGGGCAGATTGCTGATTTCCATGCGGGATATTGGCCGGGGCAGATCAGGTGTGTTTCTGTCCTCCTAGATGTTGGTGATATCATCCTAGGAAATATGTTTCTGGTCCAAGCAAAGGTGGAGGTGCAGACTTATTTTGAAGTGCTACCAAGTGGAGAGTCGGGTTCTCCCTCCTTTATGGCAGAAACTTGCGATGCTCAAGAAGAAAGAAGTCGAGATGTCTCATAAATATTCAGCCAGTTGTAGGCCGAATGGGGGAGGAAGAGGCAGATGCGTCGGCTTTGATGGAGATGAGGGCCAGCGAGGGCCAAGTGTCGGCCTATGTTAAGGGCCCGGCGCTTAGGAAGTCCAGACTCTTGAAGGATGCTAAAAAGGTAACCAAGGGGGACTTCGCACATCAGCTTGATATAAGGCAGATGATAACTTGCCTAGGGTTATGCCTAGACAAGACCGAGAAAGAGGTGCAGAGGGTTCTACTGCTGGGGATTCTTTGGGGACTGTGGCCACGGTTTTCAGGGAGCCTTTTTCTTGGGTTCCCAAATGAGGGCGGGAAGATCTCTATCCCGGGAGTGGGTAGATTTTGCAAGTATACGGTCTTATTTGAATGGCTGAAGGGATGCTCGGCCGAGAAGACTATTGAAGGGTGTTTCATGTACTTGGATGCAGAAATATTCCTGAAGGCGTGCAGGAAGACCTCTATCCAGGGTGCGGATAGATTTGCTGAGCACACGGTCCTGATGCGGATGCTAAAGGTGAGTTTGGCTAGGGGGACCGAGAAATTATATTCTATGTGCTTGGGTGAGGCGAGTTTGGTGCAACCCACAACGAGGACGTTGTGCTCTTCTAGTGGGGGTGGTCTGTTACAACCGTAACATGCTGGCCTCGGTCCGGGCTTGATTGCGGATGGCCAGGACCGAGAGGTACCCAAAAAGAGTCGCGGGTGTGCGGCAGGGTACCGGAGATGAGGAAACCTAGGGTCTGGCACTTGTGTGAAGCGCCAGGACCGAGAAGAAGCGTGCCGAGACGAAGTCGTGTGCGGGCGACTGAGGTGCAGGGTTTTAGCCGAGTTGTCTTGGCTGTGTGTTGGCCAGGACCGAGAGGGGCCGAGAAGAGTGTCGAGGGCGTTCGGCACTGGCCCCAGAATGCTAAGTAATCAAAGTTGCTGTCGGACCGAAGGGTTGAGGACCAGGACCGAGAGAATGATGTTAGCATGCGTTTGCCGGACCGAAGGGTTGAGAACCAGGACCGAGAGAATGATGTTATCATGCGTTTGCCGGACCGAAGGGTTGAGTACCAGGACCGAGAGATTGATGTTAGCATGCGTTTGTCGTGGCACGAGTGTGGAATGCCAGGACCGAGAGAGGTGTTGGCAAAATGTAGGTCGTGGGCCGGATTGCGGAAGGCCAGGACCGAGTGGAGGCCGAAGTGGGGTCGCGTGCGTGCGACCTAGGGTCGAAAGAGTAACAACAGCCGGCGCATTGAGTGTGCGCGCAGAAGGTGGGAAAAGTGTGGAGAAGGAAGCATCCGACCGAGGAGGACCGATGACCGTGGACCGAAGCGTTTCAGCATGGGCCAGATCATTGTGCATGGGTCAAGCCTCGACTAGAGATTGGGCCTTGGGCCAGTGGTGGACCGATAATGTCCCGATCCTCTGGGCGACCGAAGAAAGGCGCAGCGTTAAGTCAAAGATGGAAGAAGTCTTGGCCGAGACCGAGTATTTCGGGAAGGCCCGGTCAAAGTCCCTATAATTTCGGAAGGCCAAGTCTTGGATGACTTTTTCAGCCAAGACCTAGCCAAGAGCTTTCTCCGTCTCCAAGTTTCTTATTGTTATTCTTAGGGCTATAAATATGTCATGAGCTGCACAAGACGTTTTGTTGGGAGTTAGGATCTAGTTAGATTTTCGGATAGAAAAATATCCCCCACAAGTGAGAGTCATTTTGTGTGCAGCCTTGATAATTTATAGCCTCTTTGTAATTGATATTTGTGAGTGAATATAATACAAAGTTGGGCATTAGCCCGTAATCTGGTGTGTGTTTATCTTTGCTGAATGTTTGATTTATTATTGTGGGTCTGAGCAAGTTTTGTTAAGTTGTTTGTTTATTTCTTTGTGAGAAGTGAACCTCGGAGTTGGCTGACTGTTTTGGTGCGCAAAACAGGCCGCACAAGGGCGAAAAACTTAGTAAAAATTCGTTGCATAATTGCCTTTGTGACACCTACCATCATGGTTAATTTGATTCATTAGATATATATTCATACTTCTTATTTACGGTATAAAATTATATATATATATCTCTTGTAGTTTTTATTTCTTATTAAAAATATAATTATTTTTATTTTAATATATAAAAGTAAATATTATATATTATGAAATAATTAAAGAGATTAATTTTATTTTTATAGTAAAGTTGAGTAGTTACATAGAAATAGAAGATTCTTATAATGTAAATGAGATTTATTAGATAAAAAAGGTGAAGGTGAAGGTGATTAGTGAGAACAAACAAGGCCTAATGCTAATAGTAGTGCAAAGTAAGCTAAGCCAGCCGCCGTGAGACCATTTGATTTGATTCCGCCGCTGTTCTTTCAATTTTTAGGGTTCTATTTCTCTCTCTACTTCTAGTTCTAGAAAGAGAGAGCAACTGCAGCAGCCATTTTCGTTCTAGTTGTGAATTTGTCGACGATTCACGCTGCCGAAACTCCATCCACATTCGATCTCGATCTTCAATTCTCAGGTAATCTTCTTTCTGTTTGCTCATGGATATTCTTTTTCTTATTCATTTCGTTCGTTCTGCTCTAGCTTTAGAGATATCTGGAATCTCGTGAGACAATATGTTCATCCATTTCTTTTGTTTTTGATTGCTGCATATTATCATCTTAGATATGGCTACAGCGGCTCAGCTTCGTCATTCACCTGTATTAAGAAGAAGCCAGTTCAATGAATTCGCTGCTAATCGCTCTACCTCTCTTCAATCCCCCACTCGTTCGGCTATTTCATTTCCGCATTCCTCCTCCTCCTCCTCCTCCAATCTCGTTACCCTTCGCATTGCCCTCGCAACAAACCCTACTTTACTCGACAAATTCCATCCTCCATGCGCTGTCGGCGGCGGCGGAGGAGGAGGAAATGACGGAGCTGGCGGAAAGAGCGGTGGAGGCGGAGGCGGTGACAATGACGGATCTGAAGATTCTTCAAAGGATTCGTCACCATCATGGGTTGGACCTGTAGGTGCTTTCCTGAATGGATGGAGATCGAGAGTTGCTGCGGATCCCCAATTTCCATTCAAGGTTCTAATGGAGGAATTGGTAGGTGTAAGCGCTTGTGTTCTTGGAGACATGTCATCTCGACCTAATTTCGGTTTGAACGAACTGGACTTCGTCTTCTCAACTCTAGTCGTTGGATGCATACTGAATTTCGTCCTTATGTATCTTCTAGCTCCCACCATTTCCATTTCCTCCCCTAGCCTGCCCGGTCTTTTCGCCAAGTGCCCCACCGGCCATATGTTTGAACCGGGAACTTACAGTCTAGTAAATCGTTTCGGGACATTCGTTTACAAAGGAATCCTATTTGCTGCCTGTGGTTTTGCAGCTGGTCTGGTAGGGACAGCAATCTCAAATGGGTTGATAAAAATGAGAAAGAAGATGGACCCAACATTTGAGACTCAAAATAAGGCTCCTCCGACACTATTGAACGCTGCTACTTGGGCGACGCATATGGGTCTGAGTAGTAATTTCAGATATCAAACACTGAATGGGGTTGAGTTCTTGCTAGACAAGATTTGCCCACCAATGGTGTTCAAGAGCTCTGTGATTGTTCTTAGATGCTTGAATAATGTTCTTGGTGGGATGACTTTTGTTATGTTGGCAAGGTTGACTGGTTCACAGTCTGTTGATGGAGGAGGAGGAGGCAAGGCAGAAAAAGAAGTTTCACTGAGTGAGAAGTTGCTTGAAGATGATGAAGGAAGAGAAGACAAACCCTAGTCTAGTCAACCAATCAATCTCTCCCAAATTTTGTCTCCTTCTTCATGATGATGGGAGAGAAATGAAGGCTAAGGACTGTTTGGATGAGATTGTAATTATGGGCGTCTACTGTTCAGAAGATGTGTAGGGTTACATGATCGATCTTTGCTTGTTTCATGAGGTATTTTTAATGGGTTTTACTTTTATGAATAATAATAAATAATAGAGCTTTTGTTTGACTCATAATTCAGAAAATCAGATATTTTTAGTTTTGTGTTTATATATCTTGCTGTCCAAACACAATTTCCCAGTTTCTTTTCACTTTATATGTATTATCTATTACTATTTACAGTCTGTTAACATGTTTAAGATCATTGCAATTTTGTAATACAAAATTATGTTTGAATGAATTTTAGAATCCATACATGAAAAATCCTTCTTCTATCTAACAGCCTCGGGTGCTGAATTGCAGTAGGGAGTATGAAGGCAAACAAGCTTCGTACAGGTCAGGCAAACCGCCGCAAAAACCATTCCCACAAATAGCCCAAAACTACTCTTCCTCGAATCTAATTTTATAGCCCTCCTAACAATACTTCCAAAACATGGTAGTAATCCTCCGCAAGCAAATACCATCAGATGATCAAGTCCGCTATAATCTTCTATACCCGACAGTATGGTCCCGATTGCAGAAACAGGCCCCACAAATCCAATCATGGCAGCAGCAGCCAGCGCTGCGTTCCAGCTGTCGGTTGCTCCATATATACAGCTAGCCACGGCAGCCCCTCTCGGAAGGCCGTGGAGAGAAACGGGGAGGACCATGTGACGGCCAAGCCCGTAGGCTTTAGGTGCGGCAACACCCAAGGCTAGACCCTCGGCTAGAGCATGAAGTGCAACGGCCCCACAAGATAGGAACGACTGTAGGGTCAGAGCGCTAATGGAAAAGGTTGTTACCGATGATGATAAGTTGTGGGCCGAGGTGGTCTTGTTGCGGCTGGCGAGTTTTGAGATTTTTGTAATGGAGAAGTGGACGAATGTGAATCCCATTGCTAGTAGAAGGACTATAGGGATGAATTCCATTTTTGAAGATAGAATGAGTTGAATTGGCCTCCAAGCACCCAGAATGAATGCTATTCCAGCGGCAATGCTGGATAGGAAGGCGTGTTTGAGGCGCAAAGCGACAGCCAATGTCACTAGAATAATGCCCCCGAGCAATGGTCCAAGTCCAAATAGGAGTGACACGAAGAAACCCGATACATTTTCTGAAGATCTGCAATCAATAGTATTATTATAGAATCATTATCAGAAATTTCGAAATAGAAAATATAAGTTAGGCAAACACAAATTCTGACTTTTTTTAAGCGTATCGAAGAACTTACTGGAAGTTATGGCTAAAATTTTGGAGTGCAACGCCTAGGGCCTCCATGAAGACAACTGAAAGGGTAGCTGCAGACGCAACATGAGAAGAAGAAGCTTCCTATACAACACAGAAAACAAGTAGTATCAATACAAAACCCTAATTAGATGGATGAGAGTAGTAGGTAGGTTTACCTTGAAGCCATCAGGAAGGACCTCGGCAATGACCATCCAAATCATACAACCAGCAGCAAATCCCGTACAAAAAGGTAGCATCTTGTTAAATGCATCCGCGCATATAAACGAAGGAACCGCAACAATTGGCTGCAGTAGCACAAGGCAGTAAGTATCAACAATTCTAGCCATTAATATGACCCTCATATATCTAGTATGAATATTACCTGTGGAAGAGATGTAATTATGCTCCACAACATTGCGTTTTGCGGAGAAACTCCTCTTGAAGAAAGAACCATACTCACAGCTAAGCCCTCGGGAATATTATGAACAGCAATAGCCAAAGTCACCAATATTCCCTGCGATAAGCCTTTTGAACCAGCAAACGACACTCCAACCCCAGAGCCTTCCCCAAACGAGTGCAGGGTCATTATCCCCACAACGAGGATGGCTCTAGCTGCATCTGCACCTTTTACGTCCAACATACTCACTTCCCCATATTGTTCAAGAATCTTCTTACAGAGCCAAATAAAAATCCCACCAGCCAAAATTCCAATTACAACCCAACAACTGCCACTACCATGTTCTTGACCTTCCTGTATTAGGTCAAAGCTTGCTGCCAACATGACCCCAGCTGCCATCCCATTACATATCCCTGCCCATTGAGGATCAAGTTCTATAAAGAAAAATGGCACTGCACCTAAACCAGTTGCAGCAGCCATTGCTAAAGTAAGGAGTGCAACCATCGACACTGAAACTCTTTCAGTTACTTCTTCCCGACCATTTCTGGCATCGACTATGTTATCAATCCCAGGTGGATTCACTTTTTTTACTGGCTCTGCCGCAACATAACCATGGGAAATCGCAAGCACCAAAAAGAATAATAAGCATTTACATTTCATGTCCATTGTTGATTGTATGTATGTACTTCAAATAGACATGATCAGAAGCTATAGACAATCAAAGAGAAGTTAGATTCACAACTCCTGCAACAAAATATGATAGAAAATGATTCAACCAGGTAAAGATGACTTACCAGGAGAAGTAATTATTGTCTTCACAGGGTGATGAAATTGCGATTCGAATGGAATAATCCCTGAACACTAATGGTTCCCCTCTTTTATAAGAAACAATAATGCAAACTTTCAAGTGAATATGAAAGTTGGGCAGATAAGGAATTTAATATATTATCTCACGGGCACCTAGTTTTCAGAGGATAGATAGATAGAGAAACCGGTGGGCGCCAAGCTAGGGATGAAATTGAAGAAGATAAAAATGTAATACTAATAATAATAAAGTCAAACTTAGAAAACTCAATAAAAGTCTTTTTAATAATTAGTAATTTGATAAAAACAAGCTAAAATTAGTGATATTAAAGGGGCTTTATTCAACTCAGATTACTATTATTAATAATGTGATGACAGTCAGTCGGTCGTGACAACTGATCATTCATATAGATTAGACAGACAGCTCAGAGACATGGAAGTGTTCAAAGGTATTAGGAATATTTATAACAAAAAAAAAAAAAAAAAGTAAAAGGAAAGGGAGGATAAATCAAACATTTCCTTTTCATTATAAACCAAATAACAATGAGCCAATTGCATAAAGATTCATTAGTGCAGCTTGCATCATTTCAAATGGGTAAAGAAAAATACATACATTGTGTGTTGTGTGGCAACATAGAGAGTTTCTTCTTCTATACATTGAGAAGAGTATTTTCACTATCAACAAACACAATCTACTAGTACTCGGGGTGCCAAAACATTCCTTTGATGCCCTCAGGATCCGGCGTGAAACCCAAGTTTTGATAAAATTCAACAACTGTCACAAACCAACAAACATCAGAAATGAAATTCTAAGAACAAGATTGACACTATTATTTGTTTTAAAAAACACCTTTACTGTCTGCAAAGAGTGTTATATTGCCAATGTCTCTTTGCAATAGAGCCCTTATCAGCTTTTCTATAAGAGCCTTACCAAGACCTTGACCCTACAAACAAACAAACAAACTCATATAGAATTTCATTCGAGTCCATTTTAGAATCCTAATAATATTCTTACCTGATAGCTTGGATCAACCAGAACATCCCAAATGGTTGCATTGAAAGCGTGATCTGATGTAGCACGAGCCATGCCTATAAGCTTTCTTTCTTCACTTTCCGCTGCTAAATCAATTTTTAATCATTATTTTCTACTCTAATCCAGGTTCAAAAGGAAATAACTAATAGGAGGTTTGCTTGCACAAAAACTAAAGTTTGTAATCCAGACTCAATAATTGTACCTGCTCCGGGGGATGATTTTCTTACAGAATGCAATGCAGCCACCATATAGCTATTTTTTAATGCTGCAGCTAATTTTGCCAGAGGCCTACGAGGCCAGCCAACCTAAATATCAAGTTATGGTGTCAATTTCTTTTAATTGCTTAATAATACCAAAACAGAAGCAAGGCAAAATAGTTGATGAGAATGACACTTTGCAAACAAACACCTTATCACACAAGGCTTCAAGATCATATACATCAACATTTCCACCCGAAGAGAAAATAATTTGCTCTATTGATCCATCTGGATGAGTCTTTTCAGCAAGAACAAATTCCTCTGGCAACACTTCTGCCTCTTCTTCTTCTTCCTCGACAGATGATGGTACATCAGTAATTTGTGTTGTGTTATTCTTTACAAACCTGAAATAAACAGACACAAATGTTCTTTAACAACTGAAGCCAATGTAACTCTCACTTTTCTTGAGGCAAGTCAATCTCAGTAAGAATTTGATTAAAATGGATTATTCATTGTGAAGAGGAACCTATAGCTGACTAAATCTACGAAAACAGCTTAAGCCTGAATTTTGCGAACAATCTTCTTATTAGTGCAATCTTTAACTTCATGACAATCAAGTAAGTAATCATGAATAGTTATTACCCAGTTCTGATGGACTCCCAAAAGCCAGCTCTTATCCGGGACAACTTAAGCCTTCTGCTGTTTCCTATATACAAAAGGGAAAATTGCAACATGAGAAGAGTAAGACTTGAACATATATGTTAGGGTTGAAGCTAAAGACAACCATCATTCCCCAAACTTGGATTAACTTTTTGGTTGGAATTCTAGGAGTCGAAAATGAAATTATTGGC